>NC_081420.1:32990579-33153753 GCF_949786415.1 Peromyscus eremicus
ATCGCCGCACCTGGAAAGCTCAGGGGACGATTGTGACAGCCTGAGCTGTGTGGCTGGCTCTGTCTCCTCAGATACATGAAGAGGTGATGAGAAAGGGCCTTGATGGAAAGGACAACTCAACAGATTTCTGGACTGCCAGGAATGGATAGCATGACAGTCAAGTAAGACAGAGGAAAGTGTAAACACAGAGTCCTGGAAAGGCCTACAAGTATTAGTATGATAAAGCCAGTCAGTGGGGCTCCGGTAGAGACTAGTAGGTTCAAAACACTGCAGTTTTGGTTTTTTTTTTTTTTTTTAAAGTATTAATGTCACCAGAGAGCAGATAATTTATTCATAAATCAAAAACAAGATACTGTAGAAATAAGTTCATGAGAGAGATAAACAAATGCCCCTAGAAGTTAAAAATACAATTGTTGGCTGGGGAAAGGGTTCTAGCACCCATATAGGTTGATTCTCAACCCCTTGGAACTAGGTACCTACACACATAGTGCACATACATATATGTAGAAATGCACACGAATACACATTAAAGAAATGGTGATGATTCAGTGGGTAAGGACACTTGTCACCAAGTCGGATGGCCTGAATTTGATGCCACTTTCCACGTGGTGGAGGGAGAGAACTGACTCCTACCAGTTTTCTTCTGACTTCCACATGTGTGCCTATACATATACACAAACATAATAAAGTGTAATTTTCAAAAGGCAGATTGATCAAAGTGGGATTGCAGATGCTGAATTTGCTATAACATAAATAAATACAACAAAATGACCAAGAAATGGGTAAAAGTAAATAGAATCAGTCTAAAAAGAATCAATCTAAAAAGGCTAGGAATATCTGGCAGATTGGACAGAAGCAGCAAGATCATGATTGACAATCAGAACATCTCTGTAGTTAGGCCAAGAAGACCCATGTGCTCTTTGGTGAGTAGCTAATAAAGTGAATCTTGGGTACATGTTAGGAACATTTTACAGTACTCGGTAGACAAGCAGATCTAGAAGCTGGCAAGATGGATCTGCGGTAAAGCATTTTCCACCAAACCTGATGACTTCAGTTCAATCCCTGGGACCCACGTAGTGAAAGTAGAGAGCGCGATCGTAACGTTTTCTTCTGACTTCCATATATGTCTTGTGGTGCATGCGTATACTCACACCTGCACACCTGTTTAAAACCACAACAACAAAAACCTGAAGTTCTGGGGCTGGAGGGATGGCTCAGCAGTTAAGAGGGTTCATTCAGTTCCCAGGACCCATGTGGCAGCTTACGACCATCTGGAATCACAGTTCTGGAGGATTAGGTTCCCTTTTCTGGCCTCCAAGGACACCAGGAGTGCATGTGGTACACATACACACATGCAGGCGAAACAGGTATGCACATAAAAATAAACAATTTTTAAGGCTTAAAATTAAATAATGCAAAAAAAAAAATGAGGCTCAGATTGGCTGTAGGTTTCTCAGCATTGGTGCTGATGTGAAAACAGAAGTCTGGGCGCTTTGAGGCCCACTGATGCTCAGCTTTGAATTCTTCCCTTAGCCAGACTATCAAGTACCAGGGTAAAATACATGTTTTTATCCCTGTTAAGAAATGCAATTTAATGTTCCATACTACTGTTCGGCTGTGTTCCAGGAAGACAATTGATTAATAATGCGACAAGGGTGCTGACTCAGTTGTAAGCAGAACAAGTTCGGATTTATTGAAACAGAAGAGGAATTTATTGAAAGGCTATTAGATAACTCACAGTGGTTGAGAAGATGAAAACCAAGCTTGGGAGACAAGTGGGAGCAACGAACCCTGACAGCTAGAGCTATAGCCAAAGTGTGAAGCCCCGCAGGAGGGCACAGCAGTTGAGCTTCTCTGAGGCTAGCCCCTGGGCATCTATAGTCGCCACATGGTACCGTGTACTTCCTCCTGAGACTGGTAGCACCACCATGATTAGGATCAGCATGTGATACTTCCCAGAGTTCAAGTCCAGGATGGGTCCGAAATGTTTCCTGCTTGTAGCTTTTTTGACCAAGAAATTTTTATATGACCCCAGGTTCATGAGTATATATCATAGGTGTACAAACTAACATTTACCAATAATAAATTGTTTTTAACATTTTTCAAGCCATATTTTGTATGTATACAATTTTTCCACGCCTGTTAGGCACAAAGGCAAATTTGTATGCTAATAAAACATCCATGCTTTTTTATTTGAAAGTGAACAATGAAATTTTGAGCTAGGAGAAATATAACTCAGTGGTAGAGCACTTTTCTGGCCTGTTCAGGCTCTGGGTTCAATCCCCAGTATTGGGAGTTGGTGGTAGGGTGGAAGGCTTAAGGAGTTAAATCTTGACAGACCACCACAGAAACTAGAGCATATTCAACCTTTTTCACAGTTGATTGATATTTTTGCTTTATAATCTCCAATGTTAAGAACACCACTTCACGCAAATGCGTAACTAAACGATAGAAATATGTTTAGGGCCATTTCAGAAATGATTGGAAATCCTGTCTTATTCCCAAGTTTTTAATGAAACTAAAGTCAACAACTCAAACAGCAGTTCTGGGTTTTTCTTTTGTTTTCCAAATCCAGTGTTCTGAAACAGCATACTGCAATGATATACTAATTTGATTCTATTACATGCTGAGGAATGATGGTAGGGAAATACTAAAAAGTCTTTGTTTTCCATGATTAAGCCACAGTGTCTGTCAGCAGAAAGCTTTGTGTATATAGTGGAAACACAGTCATTTGTAACCTCGGTGATCTCAGATCTGGGCTGTGCTGGTTCATGCAGTGTTCATCGGTGTTTTCTGGAGTGACAGCATGTGCAGCGCAAACCATGTGTTATGTGTTCAGAACCAAGACTGCACTAAAGCTGTGCGATGCAACCCGGTCAAACACTGTCAGACATCTAAGATCCATTCACATGGTTCATTTTGGGCTAAGTTTTGATGGTTGCACATTCAAAACCTTTTTGCTCTTCCCAAAATTTTTTGTCACTCCCACATTTAGTTATCCGACCCCATGTGGAGTCACAACCTACACCTTAAGGAGCTAGTCGTGGCCAAAGTTCCAAGGAAGCTAGAAACAAGAGCGGGTGTTTTCAGCTTCTGTAGCAGATGGGACTACCTGCCATGCACACTGATAAAACAGAGCATTTTCTTACATAGGAGACAAGTTTCCAATATGAGGCAGATAAAATAATGACTACCGAAGGCTTCAGCACTGTAGACAGTGAAGGAAGATGGCAGAAAAACAGCCATGCTGGGGACTGGGAAACAGCCCAGGGTCTAGACAGCAGGTTGGGAGCTGTGGGCAGAAAGAAGAGTGGGACCTTGATAGACTATCTAAGATGGAGTATTAGGGCAATGGAGGTGTAGTGAAGGCAAGAAAGATCAGACACAACCAGCAGTAACATACAAGCATTGTGGAGCTTTTCCTGGCAAGTGGGAAACGAACATCCACTCACCTCAGATAGGTACCATCAACAGATCAAAGACACAGTTCCACCCAAGTCTAACCTGTGAACCACTGAGTTCACCTGGGGTAACCTTCAGGAGCTTGGGAAGTTTATAGGGGGTTAGACCACCAAAGAGGTCTTCCCCAGCAATAGTTAACTGAAAGGAAACACAAACTGTATTATATTTGGCTTTAAAATGAACTAAATTTCAATAATCATGATGTACATACATAACCTTAATGAGGGGAGGAAGGGGAGGGGAGTATGGCGCCATTGGAAGATAGCACAGAATAACAAAGATGGCTAAATCACGAATTGGCTGCATACGCATATTACTTAGGGACACCAGCAGCAATGTGACATTGGTTCTCCTGGGAAGGCAGCCACTCGGAATGCTCTGAAATGGTAGACTTTGAGACATCTGTTTGTTTCGATTATCTTAAATTGTTCTTAATAACAATGCAGCAGGACTAGAGAGATGTTTCAGCAGTTCAGAACACTGTAGAGGACCTGAGTTTATTTCTCAGTACCCATATTGGGTGGCTTACAACCACCTGTAATTCCAGCTTCAAGGACATCTGATGCCTCTAGCCTCAGAGGGCACCTTTACTCAGATACACATACTCTCACACAAACACACACGCGCACAAAACATTATTTTCAAAATCATGTTTTTAAATGTGCAAGAAGGAAGGCAAGTATTGGTTCATGACTAAATGGTTTCTAAGCATTGTATGTCAGCTTGAAGTTGCTTTTCCTTTAGAAACATTCGTGTGTGTGTGTGTGTGTGTGTGTGTGTGTGTGTGTGTGTGTAACTGGATTCCCAAGTAAGTCCATACATAAAAGCTATAGTGAAGTTTAAAAAGTCAAGAGAAGGAAAAGGGCTGAGCTTGAGTGGTAATTGTCATTCAAGTCGGAAATGCTGATGGAGAAAATTGGACAGGTGTTCTCCAGGCACCTGTTCAGTTTTCCACTCACTCTTTTCTAGAGTAGTTTTCTTCCTATAGGCTTCTCACCCACAAGTTCAAACAGGATGCTCTTCTGAACTTATCTCTTAGATCTCACTCACTGCAGGATTTCTGATGCTTTTCTTCTTGTTTGCTTGTGTCCTCTTTGACAGCAGGGACCACTGTGCCACCTTACTAGTTATGACCATTCAAGGCCTGGAATACTGAAGGTACCCTCATGTTTTGACCCTGAAATGCCCCCCACAGGCTCGTGTGTTTGAACACTGTTTCCCCGGCTGGTGGCGCTGTTTTTGAAAGGTTTTAGAGCCTTTAGAAGTTGGAGCTGGAGGAAGTGAGTCACTGGAGACTAGCCTTGAAGCTTTATAGCCAGGCCCCACTTTATGTTGACCTCCTGCTGCCGTGACAGACAACATCCCTTCTTAAGTTGTAAGCCGAAATAAATCCTTCCCCTCTTAGTGTAGCTGAAGTTTTCTCTCCGGGTCCCACCAAGCCCCGGCAGTCCAACAGCCTACTTATAAAATAAACACACAGACGCTTATATTGCTTACAAACTGTATGGCCGTAGCAGGCTTCTTACTAACTGCTCTTATATCTTAAATTAACCCATTTCTATTAATCTATAAGTTGCCATGTGGCTTGTGGCTTACTGGTATCTTAATATGTTGCTTCTCCTCACGGCGGCTGGCAGTGTCTCTCTGCCTCAGCCTCCACTTCCCAGAATTCTCTTCTCTGCTTGTCCCGCCTATACTTCCTGTCTGGCTACTGGCCAATCAGCATTTTATTTATACAGAGTGATATCCACAGCATCTTAAAGTGCTACTTATCAGGTATTTGTTGAAGCAATAAGAAAAGTTACTAATACAGGCACTTAATAAATATTTAAATGGCCTGAAAAATAACAATCAGTTAATTTCCTTGCCCATGGGGCTCAGCAGTTAAGAGCACTCACTCTCTCTCAAGACCTCGGTTCAGTTCCCAGCACCCACATTGGATGGCTCACAACTACCTACAACTCCAGTTCCAGGGGATCTCAGTTCCAGGAGACTCTGGCTCCTGAGGGTACCTGCATACTCGTAGTGTACTTACAGACACTCAGGCGCACACACACATACAATAAAATACAAAAAAAAAAATCTTTAAAAGAAAAAAACCTGATGCCTCAGTGTTTGGGGCACACTACAGTTCACTGTAACTCACTTCTTCCTTTGAGTTTGTCACTGGTGTGTTTAATCTGGGCCTCATTCCTTTTGTCTTGTTCCAGTTTCTTTTCCTTTTTCCACGCTCCGAATGCTTATCCAGTCCTTGACTTTGAGGTACTGTTTCATCTGTGCTGTTCTTTTCTTCTCCAGACTCAGTAACTGGGGAAGTTCGGTTCTTGTTAGTCTATGGCAGCTGTCACACTTGTTCTTACCCTGGTTTTCCCAGTGGTTTGGTTGTGTAGTGGACGACAGTATCGTTTCCCCTCCCACCATGAAGCTAGGTACCCTTTCTGTTAGCATACTCCGTCTGGTCTGTTTTGAACACATCCATGTTGGATGGCGCATAAGACTTTGAGCAGTCAAAATGTGAAGCCAGCATATTTCATTTGTTTAACCCCAAATGGATGTGGATTTTGCTTTTCTTCTTATGCAAGTAAGCTATGCATACATTAGAATGGCTCTGAAACATCAAATGCTAAGAAGAAAGTAAAATCGCCGTGGCCAGTCCCCCCTCAATTTATGCTTTCTAAACTATTTGTTATGTAGCCAGACTAGAGTGGCACATACCTTTAATCCCAGCACTTAGGAAGCAGAGGCAGGCGGACCTCTGTGAGTTTGAGACCAGCCTGGTCTACAGAGTGAGTTCCAGGACAGGCTCCAAAGCTACACAGAGAAACCTGTGTCAAAAAACAAAAACAAAAAGCTAATCAGTATGGTATGTATCCTTCCGTAGCTGATTTCTCTGCATGTAGCCCCCCCAGTACAGCTTTACTATCTTTACTATACAAAATTTGCATATGCAACGTATTTACTCATTGTCTTAACATTTCGTTATGTAAATCAGCAGTAGCTCACTGCATTTTCTTCCTCCAAGACTTTGTCATTTATGATGGACACAACTAGGAAAATACAAGTATTTTTCACATGTTTGTTTTGAGACAGCATCTCATTAAGTAGCCCTAGCTGCCTTGGAACTCACGATGTAGGCCAGGCTGGTCTCAAACTCACTGAGATCTCCTGCCTCTGCCCCCTGAGTGTTGGGATCAAAAGACATGTCACCATGCCTAAACTGCTGTTTTTAATACACGGATGCCAGAGAAGAAATTCCTGTTCTGTTTATACTGTGGAATTGCTAATTTGAATGTTACAAGTTTAATGTATATGTGGATATGGCCCTTTGTAAAATACAATAAAAATTTACAAAAATAAACATGAAATCATTGCCTCATTTCATTTTACTTCACAGAAATAACCACCATTAACATTTGATGTGGATTTTTTTTAAGGGTAGGCTCCTTCTGTGTAGTCCAGGCTAGCTTCATACTCATCCTCCTAGGGTTACAGGTGTGCATCTTCATGCTTAGCTTGCCATGGATCGTTCTATGCTTCTCTCCCCTGTGCATATATGGGGAACTTTTGTTCAAGTGTCTCCCCCACCCCCCTGCCCCATGTGATCATACATCTCTTTCTACAACTGTAATCACCACAGTATTTTTTTCTGGAAGGCTTTCCATGTGATAAGTGGTGGTTAACCTCCAACCAGTACACAGATACAGTTATGTGCACATACACATATCCCCTTCAGGGTGGCAACACTAAAGCTTTGTGATTTATCTACCAAGGGGATTGGAGAATTGATCCCTTGTCTTACTCGGCATAAACAAACAAACAAACAAACAAACAAATAAATAAATAAATGTGGTGATAGGTGTGTCTTTCGCCCTGGGGATCCTAAGCTACTTAAGACTTGAGCTTCTAAGGTGGGCTCATGTTGGTGCATGCGTTTAATCCCAGACATGCAGATCTCTGTAAATTCAAGGCCTGCACAGTGAGTTCCAGGCTATAAAGTGGGATCTTAGCTAAAACCTAAAGCTTCTAGACCTTGTATTGTTGTCATATAAAATCATGCTGTGGCAATCCCCACAAGTTGATATGAAAGCTGAGGAGGTTCATTTCATAGCATCAGAAAAGTCAAGGATGCTTACAATATGCACAGATCACATTCACTAGTTAGCTCAGTACAGAAAGAGTGTGTTAATACCTACTCCACAGAGCTATCATGAATATTTATGGAGAAATTATTATATAATAATGTTGAGTGTTCATTCAAAGCTGTATGCACTGCCAGATATCACATTTCAAGACATGTACTGATAAAATAGTGTAGGATTTGCTATTACTTATGAAAAGAGTGTTAACACTGTGGTGGTGTATACCTACATATTATATATACTTAGAGTTATTTACACAGAGCTTCTGAAAATTTGTTGTCCAGGTAACTTAGCAGTACTTATTTTTGAGAAAGGGAACTGGGGATCAGGAGTGGAGGAAATCTTGCTTTTCACATAAACCTGTTAGTGATAATAAAAGTGGGTGTGCATTTATTATATAAAGCAGAGGTTTTTTTCTTACTGAATAAAGTAATAGTTAAGTTTATTATAAAGGTAACATCAAGGGACTGGAGAGATGGTTCAGTGGATAAGAGCTCTTAGTGCGCTTCCAGAGGAGTGGGGTTCCTAGCACCCACATTGTGTGCCTTGCGCGACTCCAGCTCCAGGGGCTTCAGTGTCCTTTTCTACCTTCCAAGGACACCTGCACACAAATTTGTGTATACATGCATGCAAATAAATAAATCAATTATTTATGCAGAAAGTATATTTTTTTAGTTATAAAAACTTATTTTAAGGGGACTGGAGAAATGGCTCAGTGGTCAAGAGCACTGACTGGTCTTCCAGAAGACCAGTGTTTGATTCTCAGCGCCCACATACCAGCTCACAGCTGTCTGTAACTCCAGTTCCAGGGGACCTGACACCCTCACACAGACATATAGGCAGGCAAAATACTAATGCACATAAAGTAAAAATATATGAATTCTTTAAAATAATTATTTTTAAATTATTTATAAATAAATAAGGCACTGGAGGAATGGCTCAGGGCTAAGAACGTTTGCTCCTCTTGCAGAGGACTGGAGTTCAGTTTCCAGCACCGATATCGGGTGGCTCCCAGCTGCCTGTAACTCCAGCTGTAGAAGATCCAGTGTCCTCTTCTGGCTTCCGTGGGCATCTATACACATAAATAAAAACTAAAATAAAGTGGCATCGATTCACTGTAACTCTTCAAATGTTTTTATATGGCAGTTTTTCCCGAGCTTCTCATGAAGTGGTTATAAGCATCAACAAGGCATACCAGCTCTGGGCTCTTGAAAAATGTTACTAGGTGTTTTAAATTACAGTTTGCTCATGTCAAATAGAAGGTAATAGCAACTGCCGTATGGAGTGGTCGTGAAAAGACATAGCATAATCAGGTACAAAGTAGTTAACATCAGTGTGTTATAAGAACTCAGATTTTACTGAGTAATTATACTACAGTCTGTGTCAGGACCCTCGCTTGTCTTAGGCAGTCCTGATTTCATCTACCTAAGGTTAAAGGGCTCAGTCCCCAAGACATGCTACTTCCTGTACCAGCCCCGAGCCCCGGGTTGTTTTACCTATGCTTAGGACTGACCAACTGCATCAATTGCCATGGGCATTTTACTTACCTCTACCGGCTAATCATGAAGGCTATTCCAGAGGAAAGAGATGAGGAAGATGGGTGGGATGAGGTACACAGAAGGGGTGGACCTTCCTCTTGATGACCAGTCTCCATGTTTGCTTACCCAGTATTTTGAATTTTTAATAGTTGCTTCATTATATAGGCATGATTGGTTTAATTATTGGCCACTGACAACCAACTCAGCCATTAGCCCCCTTTCCCTGTCAGAAGATTGAATTTGAGGCTAAAATCCCAGTTATGGTCGGAGACTGACAACCCCCCCCCCTTGGTCCATGTCTCAAATGCTGTTTCCCAGCTGGTTGGGGGTATTTGTTGTGGGGTTGTGGAAGCTTTAGGAGGTAGGACCTAAGTAAAGGAAGTGGGTCACTAGGGGCAGGTCTTTGTCCCTAGTCCTGGCCACTCTGCTTCCCCATATGCTAGGATGTTAGCTTCCTCTACAGTTCAAATGACATACACTCCACCATGCCCTTCCACACCCAACTCTGCCTTTCCCTCTGTGATGGACTGGGATTCATAAAACCATGAGCTGAAATAAACCTTTCCTCCCTTGTTATTTCTGTCAAGGGCTTTGTCACAGCAGCCCAAAAGTAATATAAGCCCCACACCTCTAGTAACTACCATTATTCAGCTCATTAACACACCAATGACAGATCACTAGAAAAGCCATAGATTTTTGGAGTTGTGTGTCAGGACACTGAATAAAGACCAAATACATGTTTCACACCAGTTTTCACCAAGATGCTCACACTGTAAGCAAGCAAAAATGATTGCAGAAGAAACTTCCATCAGCATGTCAGTGGAGGCAGAGATCACCCACACTACTTAATCTAGTTTTTTGTCTTATTAAGTATATATGATTGAATTTGCCACGTTCGGCATTAAAATGATGTGCTATCATAGATCAAAATTCTTAGCCTTCACCCACAAGAGTCCAATTACTATAGAAATGTTCAAATTGGGGACTTACAGGAAAAATGTGGTCCATTTAAGTCTAACTCAGCCTTTCCGTACGTGAAATGGAAGGGATAGAATAACCCAACAGAAATACCTATTTAATAAAGTGGAACACCATATGGTGATCACTTTCTATGGTCCATTGTGTCTTCAATGGGGATGGCAGATATAGACTGACTTCGTGGGGATGGGATGGAGCTGCTAATGGCCTCCCCTGTTGGATGCTCTGGGAAGGATATCTTGGACTGCCTTTCTTCTGTATCTTGTTTGTTTGTGGCGTGGGTCTCTAAGCCTCATGATTGATTCTCTTAAGAGACTGAGACATCGCAGGCCTTCTGCTCTCTCACCTACCACTTAGTAGACTGTCTGGTATTTAGAATTGCTTTACTTTGTTGATGCTTAGTAAACAGAGTCACACATGGAAACTAGTTCTAGTGACTGAAGTTAGACTTCAGTCTCTTAGCAACAGACCTCTAGGGATTTTCTGGCCTGTGACTTTGTGCTTTCTTAGAAGCCTTTGCTTCAAAGCAAAACAAAATGGCTTAGGGTGATGAGGCAAAATTCCCAAGGACCTATGCTGCTGGCCAGAGGATAGATCTTGACTTAAGGAGAGCGTAGATTCCAGGCCTAGGAGCTCTGGATCCCAACCTTCCAGCTTTGCCTTCGGTTGACTTTGCCTTGGGAGAAGGAGTCAGTTATCTGAACTCTTTGGATTGCTTTTCACTGAGATAACAGGACCAGAACACAGTGGCTTACTTTTAGGTGGTCTAGCCTCAAAGTAAGGCTTCTATCTGTAACAGCTTTGTAATAGCCACAAGATCTCATTCACACACACACCTTGCCATTCTACATTCTGCCAGGACCCTGCAGCTGCCCGTTGCACCCCAGCCCATCCTGGCTTCCCTGGTGCTTATAGCACACTCTCAGTGTTTCAACCCAAAGTGCTTTCAATAAAAAGATTTTATTGGCTAAAGCAACAAAAAAGTCTGCAGAAGACCAGCTGTTGCTCCTGATGCATGAGCCAAGTCAGTCCCCTTTCTCCATCTTTCTCCATCCCTGTTTCCAAGTCTACAACTCCTTGCTTGTAGTTCCACAAAAATCCTTAAGAGTTGTCCCTTTCTCCCCAAGCCGTGGCCTTACGCCGTGCAACCTGTTTGCTGTGGGGGTGGGCCAGGAGACAGCACAGCAACTTGACAAGCCCAGGTGTATTCAGACGCACTCAGGCTCTGAAGGGGAAAGGCTGGTTGTCCAGAGACGGAACATTGGCCAGGGAAACCAAAAAACTATGCAACACACGTGGATTGGGCAGGAACATTGGGAGCAGGAAATGAAGTCAGGAAAGCAAATTGCTGAATTGTCCTTCCTGGACCATTCGATGAATGCTTAGCTTAACCCTGCACAATAGAAAGATAATGTGCGCACACACTCAATATTTTATAAAGCCAAAGCACCTTTTTAACATAATCAGTATCAAAATTAGTGAGCTATTGGGCTGGGGGAGATAGCTTGGTTGGTAAAAAGCTTGTGCCTATGATAGCCTGAGCGTATTGTAACACCAGCATTGGGGAGATGGAGACAAGTGGATTCGTAAAGCTCACTGGCCAGCTAGTCTAGCCTGATTTACAAGTTCCAGACCAATAAAAGAATCTACCTTTAAAAAAGTCAATATGGGTAGCACCTGAGGAACAACACCCAAGGATGTCCTCTGGCTTCCATCCACACAAAATTCATAGGCTATTTTACTTTTTTTATATATTTGGAATCCAATGTGTATTTCAGATTTGTAGAGTGTGTAGATTGGGATAACCTGGTGGCCAATGGCTACTGCTATGGACTGGGTTAGCCAGAAACTTTTCAATAAGCCAAATAACCATCATCTCCTGGTTCATTACCTCTTTCCCATATCATAGGCTGTAGTTCTCTTTGGGGGCCCACCACCCAGTTCCCAAATAAACACATGGAGCCTTATTCTTACTTATGAATGCCTGGCCTTACCTTGGCTTGTTTCTAGCCAGCTTTTCTAACTTCAGTTATCCTGTTTCTCTTTAACTATGTTTTGCCTCAGGGCTTTTTACCTTTCTTTATTCTATGTCTTTCTTTCCTTCTGACTCCATGGCTGTCTGGGTGACTGGGTGGCTGGCCCTGGCATCCTCTCCTCCTTTTCTCTCCTTGCTCCTTTTTGCAAGCCTAGGTTTCTCCTCCTATTTATTCTTTCTACCTGGCAGCCCTGCCTATCTCTTTCCTGCCTAGGTATTGGCCGTTCAGCTTTTTATTAGAACAATCAGGTGTTTTAGGCAGGCAAAGTAACACAGCTTCACAGAGCTAAATAAATGCAACATAAAAAAAATCATTAAACAAATATTACCCAGCATAAATGAATGTAACACATCTTAAACTAATATTCCACAACAATAGGCAGTTAACCTGAAGTTGCAAATCTCACTAGAAGAAGCCACCCTAAAGGGAGCTTGGTACACATTGTCCTACTTGCTGTCTAGTTGAAGACACCTTGCTTTAAACACCCATCATAGTTGTACCCTGGAAAGGAAGACATTCTTATCCATCTTGTTTACCGAGGTTCCTAACGGCAGTTCCCAGTGTGTAAAAGATGTTAGACGGAGAGTAAGTGAAGTGAAAAATAAGATAGAAACGTATGTGACGGCTTCTCACTTGCCAGATTTAATGATAGGCTAGAGAAAGTGCTACTGGTTGTAGCTCCTGATGGTGTATTTGCAAATGTTTATTTTTTTTTGATGAAGGGCCATTTGTAGCCTGTAGCTAGTTGTGTTCCTCTGAAGCACTCATTTGATAAATGTACATAGAAAGAGTGATTGAAAACTTACAGACCCAGGCGCTTCGCCAAGCTCCAGGATACAAAGATAAATGAGAACTGTCTGTCGTAAAGGAAATGAGAGGTGGATAAGTAAACAACCAATAACTGCTAGGGTATAAGTAAACAGTGTCTGAGGAACACAAAGAGAGTGTCCAACCAAGTCAGATTGGAGGATACCCACGAATGTGAACTTAAGTTCCATAATGCATAAGATGTTCTTAGCAGCCAGCCCTGTGCCCAGCACATACGTTGAGTCAGTAAATAAATGATTAGGCCGTAGCTGAAGAGTCACTTTGTCCATTTAAGTGTGGGTATGTGATCACTGCAGGGGAAGGGAGTTTGTGTGACAGGTTGACCTTCTGAGTAAGACCCCGATTACGGGGCGTGACAAGCCACAATGGGGGGATAGAGGAGAAGGAGGGCACAAACAGAACCAGTGACAGCTGTCTCACTTTCTGATTACAGGCAAAGCGAAGGCTGGAGCTGGGAGAGAGTGGCCATCAGTACCTCTCAGATGGTCTAAAAACCCCCAAGGGCAAAGGAAGAGCTGCACTGCGGAGTCCTGATAGTCCAAAAAGTAAGGATGCTTTTACTTGTTTCCCTGTGCTCCTTGGTGTGGGACTTGCAAAGCTTGTGGCTGGAAGGAATGCCAAGGCGTGAATAATTTTGGCATGTTTTCTTTATTTCTTTCTGTGCCTATCCAAAAAAAATAAATACAATGTCTCCTGGCACCTAGCAAAAGACGATAGTCACTCTAGTACCTGAATGCATTTGCATTTTGAACTAGTCAAGTTTAATTTTCACTCCCTTTAATAGTGACTTTAGAGAGCAAGAAGGGTGGAGAGGGATGTGGTGGGATAAGTGATGCCCCAGCCAGCCTCGTTCTCTAGCTTAGGAACTGGGGCAGTTTAATCAGTAGAGTGCTTGCCTAGCATGATGAGGCCTGGGTCCAGTCCCCAGCACCACATAAACTGAGTGTAGTAGTATACACCTATACTCCCAGCATTTGGGAATTGGAGGGGGAAGGATCCTGAGTTCAAGGTCATCCTCAACTACAGGAGTTCAAGGCCAGCCTGGGATACACGATACCGTGTCTTAGAAAGGGGGAAAAAAAAGAGACAGAAGTAATTACACACAATAAATCACAACTAATTTCTGCCTCCATGAATACTATCATCGTGTCATTTAAGAGAGAAATGACATTATAAACTGCCAAATATTTCCTATTTCCACACTTAATGCAAAAGCTACGTTAGACTTGGTTCTTCTTTCTCTTGTGGTTTCACGACAGTGTAGGCACAGACAATGTGCAAGGGCTAAACCTCAACCTGAGCTCCGATAGGAGAACAGCACAATCCTAAATAACCACGTTTCGTTTAAGAGGGGTGAGAGCTTGAATTTTTTGAGGGAATTCTTTATCAAAATAAGACTTGTTCTGCAAGACGAATTGACAAATGATAATATACCAGTGCCTGAATGGCCAGTGAGGTCAAGTCTGTTTGACACCTTATTTTGGACAAAGCGGTCACCTGGCTCCTTAGCTTAGGCTTCTTAAGTGAGATTCCCTGAGGCCACAACACTCTTTCATCCATTCAGCAGATACTTTTGAACACCTGTGAGTGAGGTCATTCATTAGCCCCAGAAAATAGGGTAAGGGCAAATAGAAACTACTGACAGGCAGAGTCCAAGGAAGTGTTATCGCCCGACATAGGAAGTCCTTATTGTCTCTTCCTTTCCTGATAAAGCAGTCTCATAGCTTTTGTAACTCACCCAAACAACACCAGCTTTGCTTCAGATACTAACCCGGCTGCCTTGGGAAAGAGGGCTTGCTTAGCTGCGAAGAAACCCTTCATTTCTTTACCTTTCCCCCTATCCCCCACCCGTTCGGTTTTTGTTTTTCTTTAAGCTCCAAAATCTCCCTCAGAAAAAACGCGGTATGATACGTCACTCGGTCTGCTCACCAAGAAGTTCATTCAGCTCCTGAGCCAGTCGCCTGATGGGGTCCTGGATCTGAACAAGGCAGCAGAGGTGCTCAAAGTGCAGAAGAGGAGGATTTACGACATCACCAACGTGCTGGAAGGCATCCACCTCATTAAGAAGAAGTCCAAGAACAACGTCCAATGGATGTGAGTGGGGTCGACCCCCTCCCCCGCACCCGCTGTCAGCAGGCCTTGGTGACTGCCTCGTGTCTCCTAATTTCAGCTTCCACATTCAGACCCATACATCTCCCCCTTTCCTGTCCCCCTCCCTCCCTCCCTCCCAGTTTTCTCTTACCCCCTCAAAGTCTTATGTAGAAAGTCAGGGCTGAGGATGTAGCTCAGTTAGTAGAGTGCTTGTCTAGAAGGATGAGGCCCAGGGTTCAATCCCCAGCTCCACCTGAACTGAGTGTGGTGTTCAACACCAGCAACCACACATTGAAAGTCATCTTCCAGTGAGAAGGGATTTCAAGGCCAGCCTAGGATACGTGAAACCCTTATCTCAAAAACAAAAAGAAAAAAAAGTCTTTTAGTCGGGGAGGGGCGTTCCTGTTTAGATTCTGTTGGTCTGTATTTGATTAGCATAAATCCAGAGGATCATGGAATTCAATAGACCTCAGCAGTTGTAATTGGGAAGGAAGCTGTTCACCAATCACACTTAAGTCTGTGCTTATGTGTGATCTGTTGATGCACACACATGTCTCTGATACTGTATTTTGGTCATCGGTGGATAAAGATGAATCAACAGGGTCATGAAGTAGATTCATCCCTGGTTCAAATAGATAACACACTTCTGTCAATGAAGGCAAGACTTCAGTGTCTAGGTTTCTACTGCAGAGACATGTGTCCCACTGTGTCTGATTCTACTTGATAATGCCGTTTGTGAATCATGGACAGAGTTGGGCATTTTATAAGTACAGCATTGAACTATGAAATCATATTAAAAGGATCAAACTGCTTGAGGGATGTTTTTAAAGTATATGTATAATTTAAGGGCTGGTAAAGTAGCTCAGCCAGTAAAGGGTTGCTTCAGAAGCCTGACAACTTAGATTGGATCCCTGAAACATATATCCATTAAAGCAGGAGAGAACCAACTCTACAGAATTGTCCCCTGGCCTCCATACTCCCAACATGGTATGGTGTATCTACATACTCGGAATAGTGAAAAGAAACTGTCTAAATACAGTCAAGGGCTGAGGATGTAACTTAGTGGTAGAGCACTTGCCTAGCATGCATTAAAGAAAACTCTGAGTTCAATCCCCAGTGTTGAAAACAATTGAGTGCCTTTCTAAAAGGAACTGTGTGTGTGCATTTGGAATTGGGGACAGCCCAGGGACTCACTTTGACCTATGCCTTAGAGAAACCTGTTGACTGCTGGTCTTTGTTCTGGCAGATGCCTGACACACCTGTTTGGTATGCCCCAGGGATGCATGGATTAGGTGATGGTGATGGGAACCAGGTGGCTGTCTTTTTTGCCCTCAGAATTTGAGACTTCTGGACAAACAGGCTTTTTCCCCCCTTAGGAAAAGGACCCTGAGAAAATTACTGTTCTCACCTGATTTCTTTGGTGTGTGTAAAGTGCATGACAGTATTTATGACAAATGTCTTTATAAAGCTCTAATCTAACCCTTGGCTAACAAACACGACCTTCAATGACACGGGGGTGGGGGTGGGGGTTGTTGACCCCAGTGATTTTTCTTTCCACCCTTCGGATCCTGTAAAGCGCCATAAAGAATCTGTGCTTGGATTGTAGGGGCTGCAGTCTGTCTGAGGATGGGGGCATGCTGGCCCAGTGTCAAGGCCTGTCCAAAGAAGTGACCGAGCTCAGTCAGGAAGAGAAGAAATTAGATGAACTGATCCAAAGCTGCACCCTGGACCTCAAACTGTTAACCGAGGATTCAGAGAATCAAAGATATCCTTTGTGGCGCTGGTGGTTAGAGCCTCTATAGTGTTTCCAGAGCTGACAGACTACCTTGTTCACGAGGTAGATAGATGTTACTCTGGTATCGTGCAAACATGGTGTGTGTGTGTCTGTGTCTGTGTCTGTGTCTGTGTGTGTCCACTTAGCTTTGCGTCAAAGTACGGCGTTATTAATAAGGTACCTCTGGACTATATGGTATCATTATCGGTGTTGAAAGCCAGGTGAGAACCATTATTTAAAACATTTTATTCATGTGTGGTTGGAACATATAGATATGCTCACATCATAAGAACACACTATTAAAAGATAGCGGAAGGTGTCAGTATTAATATTAATGACAACACTAGGCAGGTTTGCCTTCGGCTTTCCAGATTTTTGGTGGGTGTTAGCTGTCACTGTTGGGGTTCTCACTTTCTATTTTCTTTTCATCAGACATTGTAGCAATTGGAATTTGCTGAATCTGTCTGATTGGGCTACTGTTGAGAATAGAAATACCATTGAGTATATTGTAGCTGGGTGTGGTGGGACTGTCTGTAATCCTGGCAGCAGAGACACTGAGTCCTGAGTTCACAGCCACCTGACTACAATAGTAATACCCTGTCTTGAGAGAAAAAAAAAAAACAAAACAGAAAAGGAGAAATTACACTTTTAACGTCAGGTATATTAGTGCACACCTGTGATAGCAGCATTTGAAAGACAAAGACAGGATTATCAGGAGTTCAAAGCCAACCTGAGCACCATAGCAAGTTTAAAGTTAATCTAGGGTACATGAGGTCCTGTCTCAAACAAGACAGAAAGATCAAGAATCCAACGTTGTCCATGCCTACCTAGGGAGTTTGAGGCTAGCCTGGTCTACATGAGATCTTGTCTTTACAAAAAAAGAAAAAGCAAGGTGTGGTGGCATATGTATGCCTTTAATGCCAGCATTTGGGAGGCAGAGACTGGTGAAGTTCAGACCAGCCCTGTCTACATAATGAGTTCCAGACCAGCTAAAACTACATAGTGAGTATATCCTGTCTACCTAGTCTCAAAAAAATAAATAAATAAAATTTTAAGAATAAAAAGAGCCTGGTATGGTGGTACCCTCCAGTAATCCCAGCTTTTAGGAGGCAGAGGCAGGCAGGCAGATCTTTGTGAGTTTGAGGCCAACCTTTTCTACATAGCAGGTTCCAGGCCAGCCAGGGCTGCACAATGAAGACTGTCTTCAAATGAATAAATGAATGGGATAGCTGAATAGGTCAAGAGTCTTGCCTCCGAGCCTGAAGACCTGAACTCGATCCCTGGGACCCACATAGTAGGAGGAGAGAACTGACTCCACAAGTTGTCCTGACTTCAGAACTCAACTGTCACATGCACTGTGGCACAACTACCCACTCATTCACATACTCAATAAACAGATAATGGCAAATTTTGTAAAAGAAATTGATAGTAGGGCTATTTAATTCATTGTTTAGTTAGAACTCCATTGTGGAAAAGCCCTGTGGTTAAACGTGATTGACAGCTGTCCTGAACATGTGGCTGACAATGTTGTCTCCCATTGACCTTCTCTGAGGCCTTCGTTACAAAAGAACTTTCCTTGACGGGGACCACTAACGCAAGAAACAGATTTGGGAAGGAGCCACATCAGAAGCACTTTTAAGTCTGTAAGATTAGAGAATATATTTATGAAATTTATCTCAGGCCTCCATTCAGTTCCCAGTCTGGTACAGCTTGTTCACAGATGTGTTGAAATTTTCCTTCCTGCAGCGTGTTGAATAATTGTAGATGAGTTTTATTTTAGTAAGCTCTTGTCACATAGCTTTTTGACAGTGGGTTGAAGGTTAAAATCCTGGTTATCAGTTAATCTCCTATTCTCAAGGCCCCCATTGGCCTCTTTGGTAAGTGGTGACCTAAAGCCTAGAATCTTCCAAGAGCACCATGCTTACTCCTGTTATAACCACTGAGATTTGGAGAAGACAGTCTGTGGTATAGGCAAGCACAAGTGAGAGAGAGAGAGAGAGAGAGAGAGAGAGAGAGAGAGAGAGAGAGAGAGAGAGAGAGAGATTTTATTCCTTCATATTTTAAGCTGACAGATGGCACACACCTTTAAGTCCAGCACTCGGGAGACAAAGGAAGGCAAATCTCTTTGAGTTTGAGGCCAGCCAAGGCTACATAGTGAGACCCTATGTTTCTTAATTAATTAATTAATTAATTAATTAATACAACAGTTTTGAATTCCACAGACATCAGGCATACACACAGTGCACATACCTGTACACAGTCAAATACAAGTCTTTAAAGGGCAAGTAATGTCTCTCTCAATGGATAAAAATGCTTACTACACAAGTCTGACTGATGACCTGACTTCGATCTATAAAACCCCTGGTGGAAGGAGAGAACCTGACTCGGAAGTTGTCGGCCACCTCCCACACTTGCCGTGATGTGTGCTTGCACACACACAGACACACACAATAATAAGTAATTTTTTTTTTAAAGATTTATTTATTATGTGTACAGCATGTACAGAAGAGGGCACCAGGTCTCATTACAGATGGTTGTAAGCCACCATGTGGTTGCTGGGAATTGAACTCAGGACCTCTGGAAGAGCAGTCAGTGCTCTTAACCTCTGAGCCATCTCTCCAGCCCTAATGTAATTTTTTAAAGTTGACTATAAACACGTTACATTATATGTGTTTGTTATCAAGAGAAAGGCTTGAACCTGTTGTCTCTGCTGCTAAATGTCTGTCTCTTGAGTTTGTGTGACTGCTTTTGTTACACAGTAAGTACCATACCCTGCCATGATAATATCCTTTTACAGTGGGCTTCCAGGACACTTAAAGGAATTGTTCAGTACTGGGAAGTAACTATCCAGAGTCATGAAATGCTAATTTATTCTCTTTCGCTAAGTCATTGTATCTTAATTTCATTGAGTTGCAGAGCACCTGGGAGCTAGCTGCTCACCTCCTTGGGAACCTGAAATGTTCATAGTGTTAATAATAACAAGGGTAATTTTTCTAACGGAAATGATGATGCTCTGATGTCTAGGCAGTATGTAATCACACCAGCCCAGGTGCACTTGAGTAAACATGCTGTTGCCTGAGCGGTAGACTCCGTTCTCCCACTGATGTATTTGTGTTTATTCATTCATTTGGTTGCTGCCGACGCTTGCTAATAGCACACAAAAGTAGCTGTTGTCTCAAAAATTTTTGATTAGTAAATCTTACTCTCCCACCCCACCCCCAAAATTAGGACTGTCTGTCAATCAGTTTGATTGACAGGGCACTTCACTGGAATTCATGGAGTACTAGTATACAAGATTGGCAGGATAAAGTATAGATTTTTTTTTTTTATTCTTGAGAACATCAACCAGAAGAGCCATGGGGGAATCCATTTATTTGAGGATCCAAAAGGGAAGACATACCTATTCTTTGAAGACATAAAATAATAGATAACTTTAACTTTTCTATGTGTCTGTTTTGTCATTTTTTTCTTTTCTTTTCTTTTCTTTTTTTTTTTTTTTTTTTTGATTTTTTTGTTGTTGTTGTTGATTCTTTGTGGATTTCACATCCTGCATCCCAGTACCATTCATCTCCCTGTCCCCTCGCTTCTGCCCTCTGTCCTTGCAAACCCTCCCCAAAATAAAAACAACCAAAATTTCAAAGTAAAACCAAAAAAACAAACCAAACAAACAAACAAAAATCTCGGCATGGAAGCTGTACTGTGACCCAGTGTGTCAAACAGTTCACCCTGTAGTCCATACATTTTTACTTTTAAGTGTTCATTGCAACAAGTCATTGGTCTGGTTCGAGGCCCCTGGTTTCTGCTACACTGTCAATACTGGGCCCTCACCGGGACTCCTCTTGGATATCCTGTTGTTGCCTTGTGTCATGGAGATCCTGTAACTTTGGATCTGTAGGTCTATCCTCTTCCCATGCTCTAGAGGTTCACAGATGAGGTGGATGTTGAGGTTTCCTACCTCATAGTCCTGGTTCTGGGCCTGAGTGGTAACTGGGTTGGTCAGCCTGCCAGCTTCCCTCATCATCACCACCCAGGTGAGCTCTCCAGCACTGCCCCGGCTAGCTCACCCAGTGCAGCAGACAGCAAGGAGCGGGGCCAGGTCTCCTGCTCTCATGCCCTCGGGTCCAGCTCACTCTCACTCACACCACCAGGACCAGCTCTACGGTTTTGCCCAGGCAAGGTGCAAGACCCACTCTCCAGGTTGCTTGGTAAGGGGCAAGCCTAGCTCTTCCTCTCATGCCACCAAGGTTGGCTCTCCTGCCTGTTGAAGGTGGCAAGAGGTGGGGGAGAGGGCATGTTTACCTTGTCACTCCGTGACACACCAGGGATGGGGGTGGAAAGCAGCTCTGTTTTGTGATTTTCATGATGGCTATGTCTTTGGCAAATTTAGATGGAAGATGTCCTTAACACTTCTTACGTTAGCTTATGTTACATATCAAGATATTCGAAAAATTAGTGGCCTTAAAGACCAAACTGTTATAGTTGTGAAAGCCCCTCCAGAAACAAGACTTGAAGTGCCTGATTCAATAGAGGTAAGGAGACCGCGACGTGGTCCATCTGCAGAAAAACATTCCAGAACACCTGAACCTGAAGAATTGCTGACTCATGGTTAAAGTCTGCCCCCTCCCAAGCACTGGATAATTCATTCCCATTTATTTCGATTAACCCAAAGTTTTAAAAGGTTTGACAGTTCCCTGTTTATTCAGTGCTCAAATTGTCTGGTTTCATTTAGAAGGACATTCTGGCCACAGCCGTCTTTGAGTCTTTGATGCCCTGCCTCTCTTCAACTTTTCTCTTTCACCATTTGTTGTCTGGTGGTTCTGATCAAATTGGAACCACTTGAGAAATTTTACGTTGATTACCTTGTGTACAGACAGTCCCTACCGTGAATAGAGCTCCGGGGGTTCTCAAAGTAGCTCCCTGACTTAGCAACATTTTAAGAATTCTTAAAAATCATTTGTAGCATGTTTACTTTGAGAAGATTAAACAGGACCTTGGGGTAATCAATAGACAAGAACAGTGTGAGAAAGTAGGGCAGGCATTTTTGTAATTGCTTTCAGGTGTTCTTCGATAAAGTCAGCCTGGGCTGTAATTATAAGATAAAGGAACTATGACAAAAAGAAAATACCTGGAATATTAAAAGATAATGCCTAAACTATTAAATTTTACAAGGTAAACTTACCTTAATAAATTATAATGTTGTGACCTAGATGAGGAAGGCCTCTAAATATTAGTGTACAGAGCTGGAGAGATGGCTCAGTGGTTACAGCACAGGCCACTCTTCGAGAGGACCCAAGTTTGGTTCTGAGCACCCATGTAGAAGGATCTGTGACTCCAGCTGCAGGGGATGCAATGTCCACTTTTGGCCTCTGGCAGCCAACCACACATAAGAAGCTCTAACACAGACACAAAAACACACCTTTAAATAAAAATAAATATTGGGCTAGAGAGATGGTTCAGTGGTTAAGAACACTTGCGGCTCTGCCAGAGAACCCTGGTTCAATTCCCCACAGCCATGAGCTACAAGCTCACAACCATCTATAATACTTCGTTAGGTACTAGGCATGCACGTGGTATATAGACATATTTAGGCAAAACACCGAAACACAAAATAAGTAATTTTTTTAAATAAAAATGATAAAATTAAAATTAATCTTGGGTTAAAGAGATAGCTTAGTGGTTAAGGGCACTGGCTGCTCCTCCAGAGTACCTTGGTTTGAGCCCCAGCATCCACATGGCAGCTCGCAACCATCTGTAATTCCATTCCTAGAGGATCTAATGCCCTCTTCTGGCCTTCCAGACCACCAACATGCTGATGCATGGACATACACACAGGCAAAACACTCATACACATAAAAATAAATGAGTAAAATTTTTTTAAGTCCTCTTAGATTTTAAAGCCACCAGGTGGTTTACAAGCAGCAGATTATTTTAAAATAAGTAAATAGAAGTATTTAAAAAGTCAATATGCTTTATTCTCTTATTCACTAAAGCTCCTAGCACTTTAGAATGTTGTTTATAAGTTGGTTATTAAAGTTTAACATTAGAAAGTTTTACCATGAGGGAATAAGTTTAATGGAAATACAGTCTTTGAAATGCTTAACAGACCTTTAAATAATTTGCAGGAAAATAATATATCTAAAGAATACCTAGACACCTCCCCTCTTAGATTATTCAAGTAATACACTGTACTATTATATATTACAAAAACAGCCAGAGGCAATAGACACAGGATGAGGATGGCCAGAAACTCTTTCCCAATAAAACTTTATTTACAAAAATGGTTGATGGCTTGGATTTGGCCCCCAGGATGTAATAGTTTGCTGGCCCTTGCTCTAAAGAATGTCCTCACGGACAAACTAGGAGTGAGGGAGCAAAATGAACAATGAATATTGCCCTTCGATTTCAGTTGTAGGAGAGAAATGCTTTGCTTTTGTTTCTAAGTGACCTTGAGTTGACCTCTTACTTGTGTTCCTAGAGCCTACAAATACATTTGGCAAGTACCCAAGGGCCCATTGAGGTTTACTTGTGTCCAGAAGAGATAGAAACACACAGAGCCATGAAAACAAACAACCAAGACCACAATGGGAATATCCCTAAGCCCACTTCCAAAGGTAAATATTTCACTGTTGTCTTTGAGAAACAATGTTTAAAGATGAAGGTGTCGAGAAATACCCTCTTTCAGAGCCACACCATTAAGTTATAACAAAATGCTTGGGTCCGCCAGATTGCTGCCATTATGGGGAAGAATTGCATGCCACCCATCAAATTGGCCAGAATATCCAAAAAGTTGGACAGGACCAGTTCACAGGGCCTGGAATTTATGGACAACACTAGCTGTTCCATCATTCACCATGTTAAAGGCCCCGTGTGAGAAGGTGACATGCTTGCCCTGTTGAAGTCAGAAAGAGAAGCTCTAAGCCCATGCTGAACTTGCTGCTGGGTCCTGAGTGGCCACCAGTTGGCTCATGGGGTGACCTGCAGCTGTTAAAGCCTTTGTGCTGTATGGAGTGTATGGAAGAGAAGCTTCTGTTATGAAAATAGTTTTTAAGGTATTATTTATTACTAGTTTGTAGACTCCAATAATGATCTTAGTCAAAAACGGTCCCTCATCCCTGATGAAAACTCTTCAGACTCTTGTAAGTAGAAAAGTGTTCCCTGGTGTGTTGGACAATGACTAGAGGGAGGAGTGAGGCAGTAGACAGTCTTGGGTTATCAGCCATGCTTGACCTTGACCAGACATCTCAAATGATGCTTCTGAAATCATTAGGGATGGAAATGAAAAGAGGTTTGAAGAGAAAAGCCTTCGTCTGAATCTCGATCTCATCTTCCTCCCTAATGCTATGAGGATATGATTGATCAGCAAACAACAAGAAAGTAGCTCACGGGGTTGGAGAGATAGCTCAGGTGTTAAGCGCACTGGCTGCTCTTCCAGAGGTCCTGAGTTCAATTCCCAGCAACCACATGGTGGCTCACAACCATCTGTAATGAGATCTCGTGCCCTTATCTGGCCTGCAGGGGATACATGTAGGCAGAACACTGTACACATAATAAATAAATAAATCTTAAAAAAAAAAAAAAAGAAAGAAAGAAAGAAGCTCACTTCTCTCTCTTCCTGCCACTAAAGCAAAGCTCTGGGAAGCTCAGCTCCAGTATAAAGATGCATAAAACCTTTCCCCAAGTAAATAAATAAATAAAGATAAATAGAAGAGGACAAAGCAAAGTGATGTGTTCTTTATGCCTGTTAGCCTAGTGGTGATCTGTGTCCTCAAGTTGCCCCGTTGAGCTAAGGGGCAGCAACATACACATTCATCCAGGAAAGGTAGTTTTTTTTTAAGTTTCTCCTAACTGTGCCTCCCCCTTTTTTTCCTCTTCCAGACTTGGCTTCTAACAACTCAGGACATAGCGACTGCTCCGTTTCCACAGCAAACCTCTCTCCTCTGGCCTCCCCAGCCAACCTTTTACAGCAGACTGAGGACCAAATTCCTTCGAACCTCGAAGGACCCTTTGTGAACTTACTGCCTCCCCTGCTCCAAGAGGACTATCTGCTGAGCCTGGGGGAGGAAGAGGGCATCAGTGATCTCTTTGATGCCTATGATTTGGAAAAGCTGCCCCTCGTGGAGGACTTCATGTGTAGTTGATTGGGCTTTGTACAAACTGTCCTTATAAACCAATATTTTTTTATCATGGAATCAGAACGTGTATCACAGTGTTGTCCCTTCCTACCTTCTTCCTCCAAGAGTATCATGAAGTAAACTTCAGAACAAAGCTGACATTTTGATGAATTATTAATTTTTTTTTTTTCCCCTAAACGCACAGTTGCAGGCTCCCTTGGGAAAGCCCTGCCTGGTCCCAGGCTCCAAAATCTTCCTGATGAGTCAGCAAGTGAGAAGATGTGCAATTAGGTGTCCGTCACCTGTCCTTTTCTCCCCTCCTTCCTCTCCTTTCCTTGCGGACTGGCTTGCTGTGCCTAACGGATGGGCTGTTGAATGGGGTCTGGCCACCTGGCCCACTGGAAAACAGCGCTCTCCCTTAACAGCATTTCAAGCCGTGCCTTCTCTGCAGAATGCATGTCTTTGTGAGTCTGCTAACATGGAATGGAATTCTGCCACAAATGCAAGCTTGAAGTCATGCAAAGGAATGACACGGATTTCTTCAGCTCTTAGGAATATTTAAATTACTCATAATTCAGTGTAAGCTATGGGCCGTGTGTCCCACCAGGAGGCTGCAAGAGCCTCCACAGCCTTTTGGATGAAGAACTTGTTTGTGAGTACTCATTGCAGAGACAGAGACTAGGAGAGTTCTGCTGCTCGAAGCTGTTGTGGATTTTCCTGTCTCCATACCCCACCCACTTCCACTTCCCCCATCCTGCGTATTTGTGAGTTTTCCAGTTAATTACTTGCAACTTAGGAGTTCCTTGTGGGTTGTTTTAGAATTTTTATTTTTCTAGCTGCCATTGAAGCATTCCTGTGGCACCCATCAACCATTTCAATTGAATTGTTTACCTTAAAGCGGTTTTTGCAAATTCCTATTCCTTTAGCAGAGGGAGAGACCCTCTACTAATCAAAGCATCTAAACCTGTGTGACCTAAGGTCCACCAGCCTCTGCAAGAAACATCCTCTGTCTTGCTTCCTTTCCCAGGAGGGAAGCTTGGAGCGAGAACAGCTCTGGAGCTCACTGACTCGAGTTGCCCCCAGGGAGGACCTCGGGCCAGATGATACAGCTGTCCCATGGAGCAGCAGGCATGGATCCCTCCATCCTTGGGCTTCCCGGGCCCCTGCGACCGGGGAAAGGGCTCTAATGCCACACTCAGGGAGACCACTTCTCAGGATGGGGTCAGGTGGAGAGGCCCTAGGGAGAAAGACATCCCATCGTGTGAGTGGCATTCTATCAGGGACACTTCCTTAAGTTGGAACGAGGAACTCCCACTGTGTCTGGGGGGTAGACAGTTCCGGCCAGAAACCATTCACCCCTCCCATTGTGAGTGGGCGGGTTGGGTTAAGGGAAGGCAGGAGATAGGAAATGCAGTGATAGAATGCCAGGGCAACTCCCTCGTTACTCCTCAGGAATGGTGTCCCAAACTGGAGGCTTTATGTCAGCTACCATCCTTCCAGTTACTTCCAAGAATAGCGTTCCCACTGGCAGATGGCGATGGCCATCATGTCCTGGTGTTGAATATGGCATAGTACCTCAAATCCATTCCTTGGATGCTAAGGGCTGCGGAAATGAGTTAGTCATGAAAACTAACCTCCAGCTGAACAGTTTGAAATGCTATGTGCCTGGCCCACGGCGGGAGGCTCATAGTAGGCACTCAACTCATACACATTTAATCGAGTTGAAAATATCCCTTAGGAAAACATTTTACTAAACCACAAGAACCCTGGCCAGTTTACTCTAGATAGATTTCCACAATATGCAAAGTGGTGGTGGGGGTGGAGACAGAAGACACCGGCACTTTAAACTCTGTGTGTGGGTATGCGTGGTGTATGTTTGGGAAGAAAAAAAATCAAAGGTGCAGACTATCTTCCTCTCTCTTCTTCAGCCTCCAGCCCCGGTCTCCTCCCCTCACACACTCTGGACTTGGTACAGAATAATCCGTGTGGTCCGAGCTGAAGCCCTGGGGTGGAGGAGGGAGGGGGAGCTTCGTGTTAAGTGCCTACTGGAAATGCACTGTGGGGTTTTTTCCTGTATGGGGAACCATTTATGCCAAGCTTTCCCCCATGTCCTATATTTATCTCATCTGGTTAGCTGCCTCTGCTTCTGGCTGTCTGTAATTCTCTTGGCCAGCTGCATAGAGCTGGGTTTCTTTCCCCAAAGTCCAATGACTAAACTCACCTGGCTCTAGGTTGTTGTGTGTTTGGTTGACTTTTCTTGTTGAAACTATTCGTATTGTAATACCGTATTTATTGTTTTAAGAAATGAAAGGAATACTAATAAGTCTTCAAGAGTTCTTTCATGCATAATAAGACTTTTCCAGTTAATGGGCTTAACTGGCGTACGTAGAGAAGACATCCATACTGTTTTCTGTTTGCGTTGAGGCATTTTCTTTGCTCATAATATCTGGCACACAAAGTAGATGAGTACTACAGTATTTTTGTTACTTTAAGTCCTGAGAATGCAGGTTCCCTGGTACCATTAAGTTGCTGCTACTAAAAGCTCACATGTGGAATGGCTGAACATTACAAGTGTGTGAATGGTGACGGCGTGAGCCTCAGAGAATTAAACTGTATAAAGGGCAACACATGAGCTGTCAAACAGTGTTAGGCGTGTGTTTGTGTACATAGCAGTTTTATTTAAGTCGATACAGTCCGCTCACATTGCCATTATTTACCAGTTTTGTACAGAGATAGCAATTCATTTGTAAACACTGCCAGAATATTTTCTAGCTGGTTTGTAATTTTTTAAGACTGTTGCCTTGGTTTTTGTTTTTTTGTTTTTTTGTTGTTGTTGCGCCTGTGACTCTTGTTTGCCTTTTTGTCGTACGTGTAGCTCTGTCTGTAAATAGAATCGCAGTATTTAAAGCTTTAGCTTTCAGGAAAAACAAAGTAAGAATCCAAGTGTGCATGACAAGTTGTGTGGATGAGAAGGGATCTGAAAGAAGATGCCTTGTGGAAGAAGTTGGGTGGCAGTTGGCAGGGTGTGGGAATGTCTTTCCTACGGGGTACATGCTTTTGTAAAAAGGAAGTGTTTCTCCCAACATTGGGAGTACACAAACTACTAATCAGTTTAGCTTTGTGTTGTATGCTAGTTAAAAAAAATAAATAATGTAATATAATGTAAAAATAGACAAACAAACAAAAAAAGCTTTTATGATGGATTTTGTAAATAGATTTGTTACAGGGTGACCTGTTCTAGCTGTGATCTTACCACTTCAAATGGATGTAATTTGAATAAATTTTGTATGGTAAAGGGTCAATAAAATGATTTTTTTAAGAGTTCAGACTTGTAGATGGATTTTCTTAGTATTAACTGTCTCTCTCTGTCTCTTTCTCGCTCTCGCTCTTGTGTATGGGGGGGGGGTGCATGTGTAGTTATTTTTTAGGCAGGATGTCATGTGCTCTAGGTTGGCCTCAAACTTGCTATGTAGTTGAGCATGGCCTTGAATTCCAGATCCTTCTCCATGTACATCCTGAGTGCTGATATTTTAGGCCCGTGGTGTGCTGCAATGCCTGATTTGTTTTATGTGTTGCTGGGCTTGACCTTGTGCATGCTAGGCAAGCACTCTACCAACTGAGCTACGTTCATAGCATGCCCCCTTTTTAAATAGGGTCATACTACATGGCTCAAGCCTACAGTGTGCTTAGTCCTTCATTATACATGCCTTAGATATCTTCCTATGTTAGCACTTACACAGCAAATTCACGCCAGTAGGGCCATATACCATTCCAGTGATGATGTTTCATTACCCAGGCAATTTTCTACTTTGAGAAATAGGGGTATGGGATATACAGTAGCTATCATATGCCAGGAACTATGTTTTAATGTATGAAATATACAACAAAGTTTTTCATCAGTCTCTTGAGTTTGCTGTTCAGTGTGCAACCATAGCTAGCTGGTTCTTGAATAGTTAATCACCCCAGAAAAAAACCTGTGCTCAGTCACTAAGCAGTCACTTCCTATTTCCCCTACTTAAAGCTGCTGGCAACAGCTAGTCTGTTCTGAGGATTTGCCTTTCTGGATATTTCCTATAATGGAATAAAAAATATGTAGTCTCTTATGTCTGGCTTCTTAGTATAGCTATTCAAGATTTGTTCATTTAGTAGTATGGCCAGTATTTCATTCCTTTTTATGCCTGGGTAATAGTCCATTGTATGGATATACTACAGTTTATTTATCCATCAGCTGATGTATCTTTGGGCTGTTTCCAGCTGCAGACTATTAGAATTCTAGGTACTGTCTTTAATGTGCTTTAGTAAGTGTCCTGAGTATTGTGGGAGGAGCTTATACTGTGTCTTCTTCCACTTTAGATCATAGGCTCTATGAATAAGTTTTCCGTCCGGTTCACTGTTATGACCTCAGTTCCTAGAACAGTACCTGCGTGTACTAAACCCTTAATGAGTATCTGAGAGAGATCTTAAACTGTTCTTTAAAAAACACCCAAGGGCAACATGATCAGTTCTGGGTGTTTTGTTTTGGTCTTTGTTGGTGATGGTGGTGCCTATGCCTTTCTGTGTTTCTCATTCTGGATTTCACTGACATGTCTTCTCATTTGTGGACATTTTTTTACATTTCATCTTTGTTCTGGGTAGAGTCATCTTCAACAAGAGCTTAGGACCTGGCTTTCCTGTCATCTAACATGGTTGATGTCCCTACCCAAGGATCCGTTTATTGGTCAGCAAGTCATCAAGTCCACAGTCAAGCCAGGGACTGAAGCAGAACAAAACAAAGAAGTGTTTTCTTTCAGCGGCCTGCTGATATAAAGCTGGCAGATGAAAGAATTTCTCATCCACAGAAGCAGCCAAGCAGTTTAGACAGATGAATTTGAGTCCAATCACATAGGGTTGAATTACATAGAAACACAGATTAAAGACAAGGATCCGTAAATATTTCAGAACCTTGCGTGGTTATAATACAGGAATGGTTTCTATGGTGAAAAAAAGCTGGAAATTAGCATTAGTAACATTTAGAATTAGCAAATACGGGCTGTGAAGGCTAAACAGGTAAAGGCATTTACTGCCAAGCCTAATGGCCCGAGTTCTATTCCTGTGGCCCACACAGTGGAAGGAGAAAACTGACCACTGCAAACTGTCTGACCTCCACGCATGCGCACACATCATAAATTAAAAAAAATAGGAGATAGCAAGTAACATAATTAAGAGGAAAGTATGTATTCACTCATTTCAGTAAGTACTTCGGTTGTTCAGTCATGCTTTGAATGAACAGTGATGGTTTTATGCCAGGTACTGTCCTAGGTGCTAGAGTTGACAGGGTGTTGGGGGGGGTGGGGTATGGTTACTTGGCAGAGAAAGAACTTTTAGCTAAGAGAAGCAAATGTGGATCTTTTCACACTTTCCTTTCTAAAGCCATTTGTGGAAGACGTGGAAGAACAGATGGATAGAGGCAGAAGCAGAAATGAAGGTTGGATCCAGCCCTGTCTACTGGGGAGGGTGGTTTGGGGCAGTGCCCAGTCTCAGGCCTGTGCGTCTGAATGTGGGAGTGCTTGAAGAAGATTGCCCACATAGGCACAGTTCAAACTACTAAACCAACTGGTCCTTTGTCTGCAAGGTAGGGTAGCCTCAGCCTGACTCTAGACTATAACTTTGATGTGAAGAAAACAACAAGATTCAGTTGTAAGTCAGTGTGGTTTGAGTAGGACATGTCCCCGGCATGTTAATACGCTTCAACGCTTGCTCTCTAACTGATGGCACACCACTAGTAGGCTGTGGAACCTTGAAAGTGATCTTTAAAATACATTTTTATTATTGAATGTGTGTATGGGGAGGGGATAAGTTCACAGCAGTACAGGTGCCCTTGGATCCCCTGGAGCTGGAATTACAGGCATTTAGTTGTGAGCCACTGACTTGGAGGCTGGGAACTGAATGAACATGGGACCTCTGCGGGAGCAATATGTGCTCCTAACCCACAGAGTCATCACTCCAGCCTGGGTTGGGGAACCTCAAAAGATGGAGTCTCTCTGGAAGAAGTGAGTCACTGGGGGTGGACCTAGAGGACAGTGCCACATCCTGTCCACTTCCTGACTGCAAAAGCAGTATGACCAATGGCTTTGAAGCTCCATGTGTTCCCCACCATGGTAGAACTGTAAACCTTCAATTTGCATTCTCTCAGATATTTGAACACAGCAATGAGAAAAATAACTGATATGGTTATCCATCAGAGACTTACAAGAATTCCTGTACTGGCTGGTTAGAATTAATCAGCCTGAAGTCAGATCTGAATAAATGTCCACAGATTGAGTCTAGAGTCTACTGAAACTGCTTATGGGTGTCATCAGAAATTCTGCAATTACATAGCAGTTTCCTGGAAGGTTGGTCTCTGCCATCAGCAAAGAGAAATTGAGCTCTTGGAACCTATAACAATTCTTGGAACCAGAGCAACATTCAATAAATAAAGCCTCGAGTTCTGGGGTACGATGGTGTTCTTGAACTTTCCCCCGTGCAGCTCCATGAGTGAGAAGAATCAGGCTAAGAAAGAGATGGTTATCTAAGAAGAGAAGGAATGAAAAGCTGGTGACTAGCTAAGCACAGAGAAAGATAGGAAACCATCCATAACTTCATCCCCAGCCAGGAAGACCAATCCATGGCCACAAAAATCATCCTGGAGGGTACAGGCAGCCCTGTGATGTCTGGCTGGAGGTCCTAGACATAGGAAAACATGATGTGCCTGACTTTTCGGTTGCAGAGTAGCATTGGGAAAGATGGCCATCACAATGTCCCCAGATTGTGGAGTATAACAGCAAGGAGCTATCTCCAAAGGACACTAAGACTTGTTTGGACTGAGCTACTCTGGGGACCTAGAAATAAGTAACAATCACAAGTCAGGGAAGCTGAGGACACCCTGCAATAAGGTCCAAGTGGCGGCCAGCCAGAGGTCCTTGTAGATGGGAGAATTAGACAGAGACAAACCTTGAAGTTTAGACAGCAGGAGGGTCTGGCTATAAATGATGTGATTGGGGGGGTTGGGGTCCGCAGACTACTCACTGAGCTCTGAGCCCAGGTCTTCTAGATGTCCCCCCTGTTGGGTGGTTTGTTGCCGGATAGAATCTGAAAACACTAAGCCAGGCAGGCAGAGAACGCCATACCCTCAAGTCTCCCCATCAAGTGCAGAACTGTTATGCTTCCCTCTCTGACACTCTGGAAGTATGTTCCTTCACTTGGACACTTGCATCCCACACCAGATGCACACACCTGGGAGAAGGGAAGACTGAAACAAGTGAGAATCTGCCTGGGGGAGTAGTGGCTGCCACTTGACTGTGGGGCTGGACATACAGTGCAGTGATAAAATGTTGGTGTAAGGCCCTTTGATGCATGCTTGACCAGCCGGATCTCACGTCCACATACACTACCCACCTACACAGGGGGCAGAAGGAAGAACCACAGTAGGTCCCAGCCCCTTCTCCAGACCTCACAGGTTCCAATGTAAGAAGGCTCAGGAGGAAGTTTCATCAATTTCTATTTTCCTTTTAATATTTCTTCTATTTTATTTTTAAATCTTTGCCATTCCTCTTTCATCTGAGTTTGTTTACGTATTTCAGTTTGTTATTAGATATTTTGTAGTGGATTTGTATCTATGTATGCATACATGGGTGTGAATGCCTGTGGGGGCCAGAAGAGGGAGAGCATCAATTCTCCTGGAGTGGAGTTACCGGAAGTTGTGAGCCACCCAATATAGGTGCTGGGAACCAAACCTGGGTCTTCTGTGAAGAGTTCACTGCTGGGCTGTCTCTCCAGCCCCTGTTCCTGGATGCTTTTCTCTCTTGCTTTTCCTTTATTAGTGCTTTCTTTAATCCTGCTCTTCACTACTTCCCCACTTCTTCCCTTCTCTTTTTTATCTGTACTACTTTTCCTCCTTTGAGTTTTTAACCTCATGCTTTTCCTATTCTATTTTTTCCTCTCTCTTAGTGTGATTATTGGTGTGTGTGTGTGTGGGGGGGGATTAATTGGTCCTTACTACGTTCCTTACTATCAGCTTTGTTCTGATGGGCTGAACTTGCAGAGGTGTGCTTTCTCTTGAGGGGTGCTGGGAATTGAGCCCTGCAAGAATGACTGCTCATCCAGGAAAAAAACTAGAGATGTCCATCCCTGCGGATGCACAAATCTTCTCATAGAAACCAGCAAACAAAAACAATGAAAAAGCCAAGCAAGGGCCCTTCCAAAAGCTGCTCTTGAATCACTGAATCAGGGCAATTGAAATGGTTGAAATGCCAAGTAATTGAAAGATCCCTGTCCTGGTTTGCTTTTTGTTTCTATGATAAAACCGATCAAGACCCAATCTTAGGGGAAGTGGTTTATTTTGGCTTCGGTTTGTGGCGGCCGATCTTGGTTGTTAACCAAATCAACTTTAACAAAAGCCACTGAGCACTCCTGGGAGGGGTTTTCTTGGTCAGATTACCTGAAGCAAGAAGACCCACTCTAATGTAGGTGGCACCTTCTGGTGCCAGCACAGCTAGAAGGAAATGGAAGAAGGAAGCTTTTTGCTCCTTGTTTGCCCTCAGTATTGATCTAGCCTGTTGCTGAAGCATTCCTTCACTGATGTTATAATCAAGTTCTCCCAGCCTCCATTGTGGACTGAAGACTAGTAGCTTTCCAGGAATCCTCTAGGCCTTCAGCACCAGATTGGGATTACTGAGACATCCAGCCTCATAGACTGAGCAACTACTGGATTTTCAGTGTGATATAGCCATTGTTGGACAACCCAGACCATATCTTGTAAGCCAATCAGTTCAGTTTTGTTAGCTCTGATCCGTTAGTGAACCCTGACTCATACAAGGTTACAGTTCTGCATCAAGAGAAACCAGGTGTGATGGTCTGAAAGAAAATGGCCCCCAAAGGCCCACAGGGAGTGGCACTGTTAGAAGGTGTGGTCTTGTTGGAGTATGTGTAGCCTTGCAGGAGGAAGTGATCATTAGAGGTAGGCTTTGAGGTCTCAGATGCCCAAGCTACATCCAGTATGGCAATCTTTTCCTGCTGCCTGCAGATCCAGATGTAGAACTCCATGCTACTTCTCCAGCACCATGCCTGCCTGCATGCAATCGTTCTTCCCACCATGATGATATGGACTAAACCTCTGAAACTGTAAGCCAGCCCCAATTAAATACTTTCCTTATAAGAGTTGCAATAATCATGGTGTGTCCTCACCGCAATAGAAACCCTAACTAAGCCAGGCAGTGGTGGCGAACACCTTTAATCCCAGAATTTTGGAGGCAGAGGCAGGCGGATCTCAATGAGTTCCAGGCCAGCCTGGGCTACAGAGTGAGTTTCAGGAAAGGCTCCAAAGCTACACAGAGAAACCCTGTCTTGAAAGAAAAAAAAGAAAAGAAAAGAAAGAAAGAAAGAAACCCTGACTAAGAAACCAGGGGATGAGTTCAAGGCAGGAACCTGGAGGCAGGAACTGAAGCAAAAAAAAACTATGAGGGAACACTGCTTACTGGCTTTCTTCTTCTGGCTTGCTAAGCTACTTTTCTTCTAAGATTGATATTTTTTAAAATGATGTGTATGAGTACTTTACCTACATGCCTATGCCTACAGAGGCCGTCGGATACCCTGGAACTGGAGTTATGGATAATTGTTAGCTACCATGTGAGGGCTAGGAATCAAACCCACATCCTCTGGAAAAGGAACCACTGCTGTTAACCACTGAGCCATCTCTCCAGCCCCCTTAACTACCTTTTTATACAACCCAGGCTCAACAGCTTAGCAATTAAGAAAATGCCTTGTGGCTGGAGAAATGGCTCAGCAGTTAAGAGCACTGGCTCCTCTTTTAGAGGAACTAGGTTCAAAGCCCAGCACCCACATGACAGCTCACAACTGTCTGTAACTCCAGTTTCAGAGGATCGGACACTCTCACACAGACATACATTCAGACAAAACACCAATGCACATAAAATAAAAATACACAATAATTTAAACCAAAGAAAAGAAAATGTCTCACAGACATGCCCTCAGGCCAATCTGATGGTGGCAGTTCTTCCACTAAGGTTGCCTCTTCCCAAGTGTGTCAAGTTAACAGTGACAGTGCTAGTTTTTGAAGGTGCCGCTGTCCCCTGTCACTGTTGCTGCAGCCATGGTCAACCCCATCATGAGCCCCACAGGGCCGCGTCTCCTCTGAGCTGTTTGCAGACAAAGTTCTAAAGACAGCGGAAAACTGTTTGCTCTGAGCACTGGAGAGAGAAGATTTGGATAATAAAGGCTCCTCCTTTCACAGAAGTACTCCAGGATTCATGTGCCAGGGTGGTGACGTCACACACCATAATGGCACTGGTGGCAGGTCCACCTACAGGGAGACATTTGAGAGTGAGAACTTTGTCCTGAAGCACACAGGTCCTGGCATCTTGTCCATGGCAAATGCTGGACCAAACACAAACGCTTCCCAGTTTTTACCTGTACTGCCAAGACTGAGTGGCTGGATGGCAAACATGTCATCTTCGGGAAGGTGAAAGAAGGCATGAACATTGTGGAAGCCATGGAGCGTTTTTTGGTTCCAGGAAAGGCAAGACCAGCAAGAAGATCACCATTTCTGACTGTGGACAACTCTAATTCTCTGACTTTGGGGCATCTGACCCACCAGACCATTCCTTCTGTAGCTCAGGAGAGTGCCACCCCACCCCCACCCCCCATCTGCTCACAGTACCCTGTAATCTCTGCTCTCACTGAAGTTCTTTGGGTTCCGTATTTTCCTCATTGCCCTCCAAGTCTAGCAGTGGATTCAGAGTTAAGTTTATGATCATGAGTAAAAACTAAATAAGACTGTTTTAAAAAATGGCAGTGCTGTTGTTTTAAGTGACCAGTTACCCTAGAAAGAATTAAACAGAAGAATGAAGTAAGCAAGTTAATTCAAGACTTCGATTGCCGGGCAGTGGTGGCGCACGCCTTTAATCCCAGCACTCGGGAGGCAGAGCCAGGCGGATCTCTGTGAGTTCGAGGCCAGCCTGGGCTACCAAGTGAGTTCCAGGAGAGGCGCAAAGCTACACAGAGAAACCCTGTCTCGAAAAACCAACAACAACAACAACAAAAAAAAAACCAAAAAAAAAAAAAAAAAAAAGGACTTCGATGAGAAATTCAGATGCATGGATGATGAATAGATATCATACTCTGAAGGCTGGGGAAATGGCTCAGTTAAAATGCCTGTTGCGAAAACATGAGTACCAGAGTTCAGATACCCAGAACTCACATTTAAAAAGGGAGTGTGGTTGTGGTGGATCTCTGCAACTGGCCATTCTAACCAATCTGTGCTCGCTAGAGTCAGCAAAAGACAGTCTCAAAAAGATTAGATGGAGAGCAATTGAGGAAGACACTGGACAGTGACCTCTAGCCTCCATACACACATGTGCACACACAGCCACATTCGCACATGCATACACATGTGCATGCACATATACACAAAAGATATTCCAGGCAAAACATAGAAATTTTGGCTATCCAGCCGGGCGGTGGTGGCGCACGCCTTTAATCCTAGCACTCGGGAGGCAGAGCCAGGCGGATCTCTGTGAGTTCGAGGCCAGCCTGGGCTACCAAGTGAGTTCCAGGTAAAGGCGCAAAGCTACACAGAGAAACCCTGTCTCGGAAAAAAAAAAAAAAAAAAAGAAAGAAAGAAAGAAATTTTGGCTATCCATTTTCAGAGCCCCTCCTTGCTACTCCTAACTCGGTAAAAACCTTGCCAGCTTACTCTTAAAAATAAAAGAAATAAAAAAAATGAAAAAAAGACTGGAGACAGGGCTTGATGGCTTTGAGTGTGTACTGCTCTCACTAAGGGCCAGAGTTCAGTTCCCACCATCCTAGTACATGTGGGGTACACATGTATAGGGTTTTTAAGCAGCAAAATCATTCAAGTCCATTTGCATATGATTAAGAGCTCAAATGTGATTCTTTTGATGTAGAAGGAAGAAACTAATGATTTAAAAGCATATAAACCATATTCAATGAAACTATATCAGAAAAATATAGAAAATATATCAGAAAAAATATAAAAAACAAAAAACAACCGACATCCCAGTACAGGATCATTGCTAGTTAGTTCTCTGTGATCATGATACTGGCTAGAGTTGTCTGGGTAGAGAGACCCTCAATTGACAAAATGCCTCCTTCAGATAGGCCTGTAGACAAGTCTGTAGGTCATTTTCTTGATTAATGATTGGGGTGAGAGGGCCCAACGTGCTAGGGGCAGGCCGCTCCTGAACCAGTGGTCCTAGCTTGTGTAAGAAAGCCTGATGAGCAAGCCATGGAGAGAAAACCAGAAAGCAGCATTTCTCTATGGTCTCTGCGTCAATTCCTTCTTTAAAGTTCCTACCCGTTTTGGGTTCCCTCAATGATGGACTGTGATTGGGAAATGTAATCCAAATAAACCCTTTCCTCCCCAAGTTGTTTTTGGTTGTGGTTTATCATAGCAATAGAAAGTAAACAAGCACACAGTCCACATAGAACCAATGAGAAAAGAACCTCTCCATATTATGTACTAAGAGTAGAGGCAAAGTTACTTAACAAAGGCAAAGGTATTAGAACAACGTTTCTCAAAAGAAATCCTCAATGCCAGGAGAGCATGGAGAACTAATGGCCATTGTCTTAGTTAGGGTTCTTATTGCTGTGAAGAGACACCATGACCACAGCAACTCTCATAAGGAAAACATTTGATTGGAGTGGCTCACTTTCAGTTTCAGTTCATTATCATCAGGACTGGGAGCATGGCAGTATGAAGACTGATGTGGTGTTGGTAGCTGAGAGTCTTAGATCTTGCAGGCAACTGGAAGTTGACTGAAAGTCACACTGAGGGAAGTTTGAGCAAAAGAGACCTCAAAGCCTGCCCCTACTTCCTCCAACAAGGCCACACCTCCTAACAGTGCCGCTCTCTTTGAGGGCCATTTTCTTTCAAACCACCACATTTCACTCCCTGGTCCCCAAAGCTTATAACTATATCATAATGCAAAAAGTGCATTTAGTCCAACTTCAAAAATCCCCATAGTCTATAACAGTCCCAAACTTGTTTCAAAGCCAAAAGTCTCTTCTAAGACACATGTCTATCTCTTAACTGTAATCCCCCTATAAAAATTAAAAACCAAAAAGCAGATCACACACTTCTAACATATGATGACACAGGATATATATTACCATTCCAAAACATAGGGAGGGGAGTATAGTGAGGAAATAGTGGACCAAAGCAAGACCAAAAACCAGCTGAGCAAACTCCAAACTTTGCATCTCCATGTATGATGTCAAAACACTCTTCAGATCTCCAAATCTGTTCAGGTTTGACTACAACATACTTCTTTTTCTTGGGCTGGTTCCACTCCCTGTTAGCAGCTCTCCTCAGCAGGTATCTGGCATCTCTAACATCTTGGGTCCTTCAAGGCAATATAGGCTTCAACTTCACAGTTTCATTCAATGGCCTCTGTACTAGGCGTCCCCTTAGGGACACTTCTGACACATGCCTGGCCTCATCAGCTTTATTCCTTAACTTTTTTCTTCTATCCTTAGCTCTAAAGCCAAAACCATGTGGCCGAAGCTGCCAAGTTCTGCTTCTTGCTGGGGCTGGAACATGGTCCTCTTGTTCAATTACATCTTTACCAGCGTTCTATCTTTCGTTGCCTAAGCTTAGCTGTCCTTGAACTTGCTCTGTAGACCAGGCTGTCCTCAAACTTAAGAGATCTGACAGCCTCTGCCTCCAGAGTGCTGGAATTAAAGGTATGCTCCGCCACATCCCACTCTAAGTTTTTCTTTAGTTTCTTTCCACAAGTTGGAATCTTAGCTGGGTGGGATCTTGCCCTAAGGTCACCACTCCCTTTATTCCATTCTTACTCAGTTTATCTCCTTGAACACAGAATTTGCTGCATTCCACTTCCTGGTGCTCTTTTTCTCCTCAAGATTTACATTTTGTAATTTACCTTGTTCAGCTTGCTCTTTTCGTTATAAATCTTCATTAGCGTTACCATTAATATCCACATGACAGAGTCTATACTAGGCTGTTTTGAGATTTCTTCTGCCACAGAATTAATCCAACACTCTTTGCTTTAGCCTCAGGCAGACTCTTCAGGACAAGGACAAAAAGTAGCTACTTTCTCTCTTCACCAAAATATCACAAGACTCGTCTCTAGGCCACATACTAACATTCTTCTCCTGTGTAACCTCTTGAGCAAGCCCCCTACAAATCATCAAATCACATTCGGCACCACTGTTCTCCATGCTCGTACTAGTATGGCACGTTAAGCAGTGCTTGAAGTGTTAGACTGCTTTCATAACCTAAAGTACCAAAGTCCAAATTCCTCCAAACAAACACATGGTCCAGCCTATCACAGCAATACCCCACTCCTGGTACCATCCTCTGTCTTAGTTAGGGTTCTTACTGCTATGAAGAGACACCATGACCATGGCAACTCTCATAAAGAAAACATTTAATTGGGGTGGATTGCTTATAGTTTCAGAGGTTCAGTCCATTATCATTAGGACCAGGAGCATGACCGTGTACAGGCAGATGAGGTGCTGGTAGCTGAGAGTCCTACATTATGCAGGTAACTGGAAATTGACTAGAAGTCACACTAAGGGAAGCTTGAGCAAAAGAGACCTCAAAGCCTGCCCCCACAGTGACATACTTCCTCCAACAGGGCTACAGTTCCTAATAGTGCCACTCCCTTTGTTGGCCATTTTCTTTCAAATAACCACAGTCATCAAGTCCTGAAACAAAATAAATAATCAAGATTATTCAATAACATCTTTTTTGTCTTGAAGAAGGGGAAAAGTAAATGCTAGAGGATACAACTTTCATATACCATTGATGAAATATAAATTGGTCCAGCCAGTATGGAATCAAAATGGAACTTCCTCAAAAACAAAAACAAAAACCTCACCTAAAAATAAGGTCTAAAGAGATGGCCCAGTGCTTAAGAACACTTGTTAATCATGCAGAGGATTCCAGTTTGGTTCCTAGCACCCACATGGCAGCTAACAACCTCCTGTAGCTCCAGTTCCAATGCCCTCTTCTGGCTACTACGGGTACTGCATATGCATGGCACATAGATATAGATTCAAGCAAAACATCCATACACATAAAATAAAAATAGATAAATTCTGTCTTTTAAAAACACTAAGAAGCAAGGGCTGGAGAGATGGCTTGGCAGTTAAGAGCAGGGCTACTCTTCCAGAGGACCTGGATTCAATGTACAGCACCCACTCGGCACTGACAACCATGTGTAACTCCATTTCGTAGGATCTAATACTCTCATCTGGCCTCTGCAGGCACCAGGTGCACACATGGTGAACAGCACACATGTAGGCAAAACACTCTTACACATAAAATAAAATATTTTTTAAAAACTAAAAATAGATTATTGTAGGATCCACCTGTAAGTTTCATAGGTATACACACCCCAGGAACCAAAGTCAGGATACAATAATAACACCTGAACACTCATGTATCATGGTCAAGCTATGGTATTATCTTAGATGCCCATCAAGGAATCAATTGATAAAGACAGTGTAGTATACATATATAATGGAATATTGTCATCCAGCCATAAAAAAATGAAATAATGCCATTTTTAGGAAACTGGGTATAACTGGAAATCATGTTAAGTAAAACAAGCTAGAGTCAGAACGATAAATACCATTACATTTTCTCTTGTGAGAAATATCTAGATTTTTTTTTTAAAGACACAAATCTCAATCAATGGGTATTATTTGGGAAGAGAAAGAGAACCACCAGAGCAATGACGGGGATGTGTTTAATCAAAATACATTAATTATATTTGTGTATGAAAATGTCAAAATGAGGGTCTGTGAGATGACTCAGCAGGTAAAGGCACTTGCCACCAAGCCTGATTCTATGAGTTCAAGCCCCTGGATGCACAACATGGAAGAAGCAGCCTGGCTTCTGAAATCCGTTCTCTGACCTCTGACCTCTGTGGACATCATGATACTCATGCATGTGCATAGACACCAACACACAAATAAATAAAATGTAATAAAAAAGAAATGTCACAATGAAACCCATTCTGTATAATGAAAATATACTGGTTTTGATAAAGAAGTTGAAGATGCAACTTTCCTGTTAGGAGGCAGAAGTGTTGCACAGAATACAGGGATCAGATATTGTGCTCTTAAATCTAGAACTTGAAGAGTGAAAAACAGAAGAATTTATTGAAGTATTTGCAAAATTTCATACAGTCAGATATTCTGAGAATGCTCTTGGGATGTGTAAAGAACACCAATTGCGACGCCCCTGATGCTGGAGTATCAGGGAAATACAATGGGAGACAGAGGGGACAAAATGGACCTATGTTATGAGGATCAGTGTCCAGCCTTAGAACTAACACTGAAAACCCCAGCATTGCTCCTGCTAGGATGTTTGGGACTTGGGTACATCTCACAGAACAGAACAGGTAAAGTTAGTTCCTAGCTGAAGGGTAGGAGATGTCTTTTCTTCTCTAATCAACTGCAGTGGCTAACTTTCCCAAATCACAAGTACAGAAGCACAGGTATTTAAACTCAAGTGTTATGATAAGCGACTACAGGGTCTGCAGAGGTAGCTCAGCAAGTAAGAGCACCAGCTGCTTTCAGAGGATCTAAGCTAGCTTCCCAACACATTGGTCAGATTACAGCTCCCTGTAACTCTAACTCCTGGGGGATCAACACTTTTGGCCCCTATGGGCACCTGCACACACAGACACATACACACAGATACACACATACACACAATTTTTAAAATAGTAAAGCTTAAAAGAAAAATAGTTTTAAAAAGATAAGCTAACAAAACAGAATCATAGTCTAGTTTTTCAACATTGACAAAACCACATCACCTGAAAATGAGCACAGGCCAGGTGGTGGTGGCACACACCTTTAGTCCCAGCACTGGGAGAGGCAGAGGCAGGGGGATCTTTGAGTTTGAGTCCAGCCTGGGCTACAGAGTGAGTTCCAAGACAGCCAGGCCTACACAGAGAAAACCTGTCTCTGTGAGAAAGAAAGAAAGAGAGAGAGAGAGAGAGAGAGAGAGAGAGAGAGAGAGAGAGAGAGAGAGAGAGAAAAGAAGGAAGGAAGGAAGGAAGGAAGGAAAAAAGAAAGGAAGGAAGGGTGGGTGAGAGAGAGAAAAAATAACCATAGAATCGTAGTGCATGAGTTAAAGACAACTCCACATCCACCAAGAAGCTCATTCCATCATGTGCCCTGCTCCCTCCACCCCCTCTATATGCTGGAGATCAAACCCAGAGCCTTATGTATGCTAGTCAAGTCACTGAGCTACATCCTCAACCCTCTTTTTTTTATCAAGAAAATGCTCTCAGCCTCCTGGTCCGACAGTTTCTTCTACATGTATAGTCTCTTTGTTCTCTCAGACACACCCGTCAGAACCCCTTCCTACTCTGAGCTTTAGAACTATACCCAAGATGTCATGGTTAGTCTATTACTTTTACTTAATCTGAGTTTCTGAATAATCCCTTGCCATGCTCTGTTTTTAAAATTATTTATTGTGTGTTTGTGTTTGCATAATTTCATGTGCACCACGTGTGTGTAGCAGCCTGTAGAAGCCAGAAGAGGGAGTTGGATCTAGAGTTAGAAGTGGCTGTAAACCACCACGTGGGTGCTGGGAACCAAACCTGAGTCCTCTGCTTGAGCTGCCAGCGGTCTTAACCTCTGCAGTCTCTCCAGCCCCTGGTCATGCTCTTCACTAGCTCTGTTCCTGAAGGATGTAGCTAGCAGGCATGTTCTCAGCTTCCACACAACAAATTGGGAAAGATGAAAATTGTTAGGAAAAAGGTCTGGAAGATGTCACAGTATTTTGCTTGTCTTCAGTATGCAATAAAAATGGATTTTTCTTATTCAGGTAGAGGAAGAATCAAGTTGGCAGTAGGTTCTACATTGAATATTCCATTTCCTCCTTGAAAGACGTTGGTTGCTCCTACAGACTGCTTCTCAGCTTCAGAATTCTTTGACAGTTTTTCTACATAATTGAATTCAGAAGTCTTATTGATACTGTAATTTTTGTTCCTGAATAGTCCAGAGCATTTCAGGGTCTTCACAGATTACAATTGTTTTCACTTGCCTGTCTTTTCATTTAAAGCCATGTGTAAGTGTTGGCAACAGCTTCATGATAACTAATAAATCTGGAAAATGATGAAGTGTGTGTGTGTGTGTGTGTGTGTGTGTGTGTGTGTGTGATCCTATAAATGGAAGAAGAAGAAGAAGAGAGTGTTTGGCTTCAGTCCATACCCTGGAGACCCCAGGAACCAAAGAGAGTGCTTGCTACACTTTCACAGGAGAGATCTGAAATGCTATCAGTAAACACAAATGAAACTGCCCAGAAAGATGGTGATTTGAATAAGAATGGCCCCCATAGGCTCAGAGGTTGCAATGTCTGATGATTAGGGAGTGGTGCTGCTTGAGAGAGATTAGGAGTCTGGCCTTGTTGGAGTAGGTGTGGCCTTGTTGGAGTAGGTGTGGCCTTGTTGGACAAAGTGTGTCACTGGGGATAGGCCTTGGGGTTTCAAAAGTCCAAAGCCAGTCCTAGTGTCTTCCTCTCCCTGCTGCCTATGAATCCATGTGCAGAACTCTCAGCTACTTCTCCAGCACCATGTCTGCCTTCCTGCCGCCATGCTTCCTACCCTGATAGTAATGGGCTAAACCTCTGAAACTGTAAGCCAGCCCCAGTGACATGCTTTCTTTTATGAGTTGATGGTGTCTCTTCACAGCAGTAGAACACTGACTAAGACACTGTTCAACCTGGTAAGAATGGCAGAAGTGTGTGTGTGTGTGTGTGTGTGTGTGTGTGTGTGTGTGTGTGTGTGTGTGTGTTTAGGAGTAGGAGGACACAAAATGATGCTCAAGATGTTTTTTGAGGGTTTTTGTTGTTGTTGTTGTTTTGGGTTTTTTTTGTTCAAGACAGGGTCCCATTATATAGCTCTGGCTGTCCTGAAACTCACTTTGTAGACCAGGATGGCCTCGAATTCACAGACTTCCACTTGCCTCTGCCTCCCAAGTGCTGGAATTAAAGGCCTTTACCACAGTACTCGGTCGACTTAAGATGTTTAAAAGAACCACAAGCTACACTCTGTCCTTGGCAAGCATCCAAAGAATGGATGCTCATTTAGCCAATAAGGAAGTATCATCACCATGGATTCAGAGTTTGGATGTTGTTAATGGATGACAGTGAATTCTGAAGAAACAAGCAGGCATGGGCTGTGGTGAAGGACAAAGAAGATGGAAAGTATGGAAATAATCTCCACACAGTCCTGGCAGGAGATAATCCTGCAAGGGAGGGCCAAACTTACTTGTAAAAACAGAAAAGGCATTGGGTGAGACGCCTGGCAATATCAGATTAGAGAAACATAAAACCCTCCTTTTACAAAGCATGCACATTCAACAGAAAGAGTAACTTGGTTTTATTGCTGAGATTATGGGAAATTCCCAAAGAAATGGAACAAATCCAAAAGCTGGACTGAAAACCAAGTCAAGAAGTGTGCACATTAGAAAGACAATGAAGGTGTTGGGTTCTATGGAACTGGAGTTAGAGGAGTTTGGAAACTGCCCTGTGATGGTGTCAGGAACTGAACTCAGGTTCAGCAAGCACTCTTAACCACTGAGCCATCTGTATTAGCTACTCACCGGGCTGCAGCAATCAAAGACCCGACAAATGTAACCTAAGGAGGGAAGGGTTTATTTTGACTCATAGTTCAAGGTTGCAGTTGATCGTGGATGGGAAGTGATGGCTGCAGAAGCCTAAAGCAGCAGGACACATTCCATTAATAGTGAGGAAACAGAGAAACAAACGCTGGCACTTGGGGGACTTCTTTTTTATTTAGTCAGCAACTGGAATATGTCTTCCTACCTCAGCTAACTTGATCTTAGAAAATCCTTCATAGAGCTGGCAAGATGACTTGCTGGGTGAAAATGCTTGGTGCCAAAATGGAGACCCCAAGTTTCATCCTAGGAATGAATACAGTGTAAGGTGAGAAATGACTCCCACAAGTCATTCTCTGACCATTATAGATAGATAGATAGATAGATAGATAGATAGATAGATAGATAGAGAATGTAGGAAATCCTCCACAGGCCAAGAGATCTGTCTCCAAGGTAATTAATTATACACCCTGACATGTTGACAGTCAATATAAACCACAACACCATCATTAATAGAAGAAAATATGAATTACACAATTAGATCTTAGGTAATTCAGAAGGAAGTAATAGACATAGAATATAAAATGACGATATGAAATGATTCAAAAATAAAAGATGAGGGTGATAAGACAACTTAGTGGGTAATGATGCCTGACAACCTGGGTTCTGTCCCCCGATGCACATGCTATAAGAGAGGTCGTTCTACAAGCTGTCTTCTGACCTCCACGTCTGTGCCACATCACACACAGAGCCACAGCCCCATCAGTCACAAACAAATAAATAAATCAACATTTAAAGAAATGAAAGATGGCATTTCAAAAGCATATGAGCATGAAAGGAGCATAATTTATCAGATAGATCAGAGAAAGGAAAAAATAAAACACTAGAGTTAAAAATATAATCACACAAGCTAGGTATGGTGGCACACGCCTTTAATCTCAGCACTTGGGAGGCAGAGGCAGGAAGATCTCTGAGTTTGAGGCCAGCTGATCTACAGAGTTCTAGGACAGCCAGGGCTACACAAAGAAACCCTGTCTCAAAAACCCAAACAAAACAAAAAACAATTACAGAAGAAAACACAAAAAAATAAATTGATGACTAAATCAACAAATTAAAAACAGCTGAAGAAATCATAAATTGGAGAGAAAATCATCTAGACTGTAGCATAGAGAGAACGTAAGCTGAGAAAGGTGAGCCTATGTTAAAGGATGTGGTGACAGGATTGCCATATTTTGCTGTGAAGAGAGAATGAACAAATATTTTAGGCATAAACTCTGCTTCTCTGTTTGAGTATCCCCCAAGTATTCTATAAATGAAAATGGCTATGCTTCAGTGAAACTTGACTTGTGGGGCTAGAGTGATGGTTCAGTTGACAGAGTGACTATTGTGCAAACATGAGAACCTGAGTTCGAATCCCCAGCACCCAATTAAGTAGCCAGTTTAGTAACAATTTTTGACATACAACTCGCAACAGGATGATCCATGAAAAAAAACAGATCCAAGTTAGAGATTCCCAACAGTGTTAATACATTGTTCTGAAGTGGTATTTTACTATTAAGCATCAAACTTTACTTTTATGTTATTTATGATCTTTTTGTGTGTAATATTATTAACAAATTAAGAATATATTTTAAGCAGGATGTGATGGTGCACATCTTTAATCCCAGCACTCAGGAGACAGAGGTAGGTGGATATTTAGAGTTCAAGGCTGGCCAGCCTGGTCTATATTATCAAGTTCCAGAACAGTCAGGGCTATGTAGAGAAATCCTACACACACACACACACACACACACACACACAGAGAGAGACAGAGAGAGAGAGAGACAGAGAGACAGAGAGACAGAGAGAGAGACAGAGAGAGAGAGAGAGAGAGAGAGAGAGAGAGAGAGAGAGAGAGAGAGAGAAGTAGTTTTTAAGACAAGGTCTTGTACACATCAGGCTGGCCTCCAACTTGCTATGTAGCTGAGCATGGATGACCTTGAACTTCTGAGCTCTCTCCTGGGAATGCAGATACCCATCAAATTTGGGACTTCATTCTTGCTAGACAAGCACTCTACCAGCTGAGCAACATCATCAGCCCAAGAATAACTGCCATGAGGTTAAACCCCCAAATAACACGAGGATACATATAAAAGAATAAAGTTCTTTGATAGTTGTTCTTTAGAGGACAAAACTGTGATTTCTCATTATGCAATGCATTGCAATGTATTTGTGTGGAATATAAATGAATTATAGGAAAATAACATGACACAGATTAGGGAATCTCTTTTTCTTGTAGTGTACTACAATAAAGTGTTCAAATGAAGACATAAAACAGAAAATTGAGGGCTACACAGAGGAACCTTGTCTCAACAAACAAACAAACAAACACAGAAAATCGAGTTAAATTAAGAGAAAGGTAGAGATTTCAAGTTCAATATCTTTTTAAAGTTGAGTTAAATCAGACATAGAAAACTTAGAAGATAAAGAATGAATCAGGCAGTGGTGGTGCATGCCTTTAATCCCAGCAGTCGGGAGGCAGAGACAAGCCAATCTCTGTGAGTTGGAGGCCAGCCTGGGCTACAGAGTGAGTTCCAGGAAAGGCTTCAATGTTACACAGAGAAACCCTGTCTCAAAAAACAAACAAACAAACAAACAAACAAACAAACAGAGAATGAGATCAAGTTTTAAGATTTTTATTCCTGCTGGTCTAGACCCAGCTGTTTTCTGTCTTCTTCCCATCAAAGCACTGTTCTAGACTGGCTGTGGACAAGTGGCCACTGGGAAGACTGGAGAGAACAGGTCGTGCTTGGGAATCAGAATCATGCCTGCTGCTGTCCTGTGAGCCCTTCCCCTTTCTTGGTGCTCATGAAAGTATTAAAGAGAATAATCTAGAAGTCCTTTCTATCTCCCCTCTCCTCACACTCTCCTTATCTCCCAGGAATCAAGCCCAGGGATGCATCATGCATTCAAAGCATTTGCTCTACTACCAAGCTCCAACCCCAATTTTTTCTTACTTCTTGGTTTGAGATTATTTTATTTCATGTGTGTGTGTGTGTGTGTGTGTGTGTGTGTGTGTGTGTACATGTGTGTGTGTATGTGTGTGTATGTGTGTGTGCATGTGTGTGTGTGTGTGCGCACGCGTGTGTGTGTGTGTGTGTGTGTGTGTGTGTGTGTGTGTGTGTGTACAGCGTGCATGCCTGGTGCCTTGTGGTGGTCAGAAGAGGGCATCGGAGCCCCTAGAATTGGAGTTATGATGGTTGTGAGCCCCCAGTTGGGTGCTGAGAACTGAACGCATGTCCTCTACAAAAGCAACAAGTGCCCTTAGCTGCTAAGCCATGTCTCCAGGCTCCCTGTTCATTGCTTTTTAACTTTAAACAATCTCTAAGTGTCCCTGCCTACTCCTTCCTACTCTTTGCCTTCCCTGCTTCTTTTCTTTCTTGAGCTGGTGTGGGCTTCACTTGGATGCATTTACTGAACACCGACAACCACCCTTATGCAAGCTCATGTCTTTCTGATAGCTGGTGTTAGTATTGGTATCTTAAATCTTGGTATTTCAGTTCTGGCCTTCACAACATGCATGTAGGAAGCAGAAGAGGAAAGACAACAAACTCACATTCCTGATCTTTACTCCCTTGAAATAGTTACTTCATTCAGTTTAAGACTTTTAGGCCTGTGCCCTTCCCCCGCCACACCACTTATTGTGCTATGCAAGGATGTGTCATATAATTTACATACACCTCTATGATGGTTTCAGTGAGATGTTCCCCATTCTCAGGCATCTGAGTGCCCTGTCTCCAGTTGACAGCACAGTTTGGGGGGGAATAAGAGGTGTGGCCTTGTTGAAAGAAGTGTATCACAGGAGATGGGCTTTCAGAGCTTAAAGACCATCACCATTTTTAGTTCATTCTCTCTGGTTCATGCTTACAGTGAGATGTGAAAGCCCTCACTCCATCGTCCATAGACTCTGACCCTCTGGAACCATAAGCACAAATAAATTCTTCTGTAAGTTGCTTTGGCCATGGTGTTTTATCACAGCAGCAGAAAAGAAATTAATTCAGTTTGTCATCCTTCCATTATTTAGCTCTCAAAATGAAAACTGTGTAATTCTATGTTATTGGTTGAAATATTAAGGCAACTCCACGTAGTTAAAAGGGAAGTTTATGTTGTGGGGTAACTTACAAGTGAAGGGATAGATTACAGGGTCTGGGAAAGGTGAAACATAGTCCAGTGGTGTTCTCTGAAGAACTCTGCTCAGTCTACCTCCAGCATCCAGAATCCAGGAATCAAGAGAGCCAGCATATCTGGATCTCAGGTTTTCAGGGCTCCTGTCTTGGCTCCGCCTTCTAGGCATGATAGTTATTGAAGCCTCAATGGGGGTAGTACTTCTAGGTCAAAGCTGGAACAGCTACCCACTACACTATGTGGTCAGATTACCAATTTCTTTCTGTCCTATCTCTTCAGACAATTATTTGGCAAGTCTGAAATAGTACCTGCGATGGCTATTTTTGGTTGTCAGCTTGACTATGTGTGGAATTACCTAAAACTCAAGCCTCCGGGTACACCAATGAGGGATTTTTCCTCATTAAATCATTTGAGATGGGAAGACCCACCTAACATCCAGGCCACGTCTTCTAGTGGCAGCCTATATAAATGATATGGGTGAAGGAATCACTGGCTCTTTGCCTGCTTGCCTTCTCTCTCCTTAGCAAGTTCAGGAGAGCAAGTGGGGATCATTTATGGTTATTTTCCATCGTTGCATGTGCTACCTTCAGGTGTCGTCCTCCAGGGCTGTTGCAGAATACCAGATGAAGATGACCTAGAAAGCTCTAGCCTTTAGAGTGAGGATTATAGTGAAGTTCTTCTTGCTTCCATTTCCAAAAATGTAGTGGTTGGTCACACTGTAACTTCCCACACTTACACTATGAACAGAAATAATAAGGGAGATTTTCCAGGCTGTTCTGGAAAATTCTACTACAGTCATGTTGGTTGGAGGGATTCAGATATGTAATCACAAAGACCCCTTCTTAGTTCTGTATCTGCTCAATGAGTCTCTTCTCTTTGCTTTCTCAGCTCTATCACTCTACCACCGAACAAAGGGTCACTTTTAGGGTAAGTCAACATTTTTGTAAGTCAGAAGACAAGCAAATCTAGTAAGAAAAAAAATGTCTGAAGGTATTTTGACAACACATTGGAATACTTAATTGACTTTCAATTAAGTTGCTTAAGTTAGTTGCTTTCGAATAGTGAGAGATTGGTGACATGTGTGGAATTTCTTTTTAAAACTGTGAACAGGAATTCTAGCATGGAAAGGCTGTCAGAATCAGACTGCATGATAATGTTGGTAAAGCTACAAACTGATCATTTCATTAAAAATGGAAGATGTTCATCTTTGCTCTAAAAAAAGATCAAGAGTTTTTGACAAGTATTTTCTCGATTAATTTCTACTCTTATCATAAAGGGCTGCTAAATAAATTAAACTTCAAAACAAATTAGTAAGGCAATTAAGAAATGAAAAACAAGGGTTTCAGATATATTACATACATAGGAATATGATTAGAATATCCAGAGCATCTGTAAGGCACTGTGCATTTGTTAAAAAGAAACACTAATGCTAAGACTTTTCTAGAATCAAGAAGAATACAAAAATGCAATCCATTACACAATTCAGAGTTAAAAGAAACTAACTAAGGCTTGGGAAAAGGTTCAATGACTTCTAGTCTGTAGACTCTCAAACTAATTTTTCTGTGGGTCTTCACAGAAAGGACCCAAGCTAAACGTACCAAGAAACAAACAAACAAACAAACAAAAAACCCAGCTTGGTTTAATAAACTATTGTTGAGAACTTGTTATAGTTCCATTTATGTTCTAACTTGCTTGGGCTGTGGTACCCACACACATGAACCAACTTCACCTTGGACGTCTCTGTGAGGGTGTTTGGAGATGACATCAAAATTTAAATCAGTGGATATTCAATAAAGCAAGTTGTTTTTCCTCCAAACATGAGTGAACCGCATGCAATCAGAACAGGGCAGGAATCTGGAGGCAGGAGCTGATGCAGAAGCCACAGAGAGGTGCTACTTACTGGCTTGCTCCCCATGGCTTGCTCAGCCTGCTTTCTTATAGAACCCAGGACCACCAGCCCAAGGATGGCACCATCCACAATGAGATGGGCCCTCTCCCTCAGTCACTAATTGAGAAAATGCCCTACAGATGGATCTTATGAACACATTTTCTCAACTGAGGTTCTCTCCTTTCAGATGACTCTAGCTTGTGTCAAGTTGACATAAATTAGCCAGGACTGGGTCACCACTCAAATAGGCCACTCTGAAAATTTTGCACTTACCACCCACCATAGTTACATGAGATAATTGCCTAAATTGAGACATACACACATCAAACAAACAACAACATTTATTTACCAAACACGGTGGCACCCAAGGTCATAAAAAAATTACTACTACAACCTAAATCACCTATCAATGCTTACACAGTGTTAGTGGGTGACTTCAGTACCCCACTCTGGTTAATAGACAGGTCATCCAGACAAAAACTCCAGAAAAATGCTGGAGCTTGTAGGCGGAAAATTCTCTCCCACCTGCCTGTTCCCAAATACTCGGCAGCAGCCTTAAATAATTGACTCCAAGGCTTAATATTATTTATAAATGCTCAGCCAGTAGCTCAGGATTATTACTAATTAGCTTGTATACTTAAATTAACCCATAATTCTTATCTATGTTTAGCCACATGGCTTGGTACCTTTTCTCAGTGACGCATTCTCATCTTAATTCCTTTACATCTAGCTCTGCCCTTCCTCTTCCCAGAATTCTCATAGTCTGGTGGCCCTGCCTATTATACTTCCTGCCTGGCTACTGGCCAATCACTATTTTATTAAACCAGTTCCAGTAACTAATTTTTACAGTGTACAATGTATCCCACAACATTTCCCCTTTCTTGTCTAATTAAAACAGAAAGTTTTAACTTTAACAGAGTAAGATTATATACAACAAAAACAATTATTAAGTAAGAATTACAGTAACAGTATCTAATCCATTTGCATTGGCAATATTAGAGAAAATAATCTTATCATGGTGAGACTAAAGTATTGTATCTAATTTATTCTTTTATTATAACTAAAGAATACTATGCCTATACAAAGTAACCAAATGTTTCTGTCATTTCTCACAATTTTTGGACATCGTTTGCTTGCACTTTCTGCTTACTTAGTTAATAGTATTTCCTTCTTGGGTTCTCTGGAGTTGAAGACTAGATAGTTATAATTTTCCTTGTTAACAAATTCAGAACAGAAACTCACTAAGGAGATGTAAAATGGATAAGTTTGAGAGACACCAAAAGATAGTTTTTGGTTGGTAATACAAGTTAGGATAGAAAGTGAAGTAGGTACAACACTTAGGACTCACCAAAATAGGATAAATAATGGAGTGTTTTCTCTGAATTTGTCAACTGTTAATGAACTAGACATTATGGATACAATTATTGCCTATATATGTAGTATATAGTTATTGTATTTATTGTATATAGTTTTTCTTATATTAGCTGTAATATTCTTTTATTTTTAGACAAAGAGGGTAAATATGGTGATATTTTATGTATGTTCTAACAAATAAAGCTTTCCTTAAGATAAAAGGACAAAGCCATAGAGGGTTAATCATAAAGGCCAAGCAATGGTGGCACACACCTTTAATCCCAGCACTTGGGATCTTTTGCCTTTGCTCCCAGTACTTGGGTAGCACATGACTTTAATCCCAGCACTAGGGAGGTTGAGACAGGAAGTGATATGACTGGGCAGAGAAAAGGAATATAAGGCAGGAGGAGACAGGAGCTCAGTCTTTTTGGGTGAAAAGTTGGCGAGGTGAGAGACAGCTGTACCTTGTTCCTTTGTCTCTCTGATTTTTCAGCATTTACCCCAATACCTGGCTCAGGGTTTTATTAAGACAAATTAGGATTCATGCTGCAGAAACTAACTGACATCATAAACCTAATGGACCTAAGAGATATGTACAGGACATTTCACTCACACACAAAAGAATGTATCTTCTTCTCAGCAGCTCATGGAACTTTCTCTAAAATTAACTGCATACTAGACACAAGAAAATTGAAATAACACCCTGCATCCCATCTGACCACCACAGATTAAACCTGGATATCAACAGCAACAGAAACATAAGAAAGTTTACAAAATCATATACACTGAACAATGTATTACTAAATGAAAAAATGTGTCGAGACAGAAATTAGAAAATAATTGCATGCCTCTTTAGAACTGAATGAAGATGAAAACACAACATACTAAACCTACATGACACAATGAAAGTGGTTTTAAGAGGAACTTCATAGCACTAAGTGCCCACATAAAGGAAGTCGGAGAGATCTCGTATTAGCAACTTAATGGCACCTGAAAGTTCTAGAACAAAAAGAAGAAATAACACCCCGAGGTGGTAGATGGCAAGCAATGCTCAGGGCTGAAATCAATAAAATAGAAACAAAGAATAATAATGCAAAGAATCAGTAAAACAAAGAGTTGGTTCTTTGAGAAAAATCAGTAAGATTGATAAACCTTATTTGAGTGTGTAGGCAAGCCTGTAAAACATTTTCGTAGTTAGTGATTGAAGTGGAAGGTCCCAGCCCATTGTGGGTGGTGGTATTTGTGCACTGGTGGTACTGGATCCTATAATAAAGCAGGATGAGCAAGCCATGAAGAACAAGACAGTAAGTAGCAGCCCTCCATGGACTCTGCATCAGCTCCTGCCTCCAAGTTCTTACTTTGAGTTCCTGTTCTGACTTCCTTGGATGATGAACAGTGTGATAATGGAAGCATAAGCCAAATAAACCCTTTCCTCCCCAAGTTGTTGTGGTCACAGTGTTTCATCACAGCAGTAGAAACTCTAACTAGGACGTGGAATAACTCTAACAACGTAAGTGAAAGACTTGTATAATAAAAACTTTAAGATGTTGAAGAAAGAAATTAAAACAGATATCAGAAGATGGAAAAATCTCCTTTGCTTATGGATTAGTAGAATTAATATAGTGAAACCAGCAATTCTACTAAAAACAATCTACAGATTCAGTACAATTCCCATCAAAATTCCAACACAATTCTTCACAGAAATTAAACGAACAATTTTCACCTTTATATGAGAACACACACACCAAAATAAATAAATAAATAAACAAATAATAAAAACAGGATAGCTAAAACAATTCTGAATAATAAAAGAACTGCTGGGGGTAGTATCATCCTCAATCTCAAACTGTGCTACAGAGCTATAGTAACATAATCAGCATGGTATTGGCATAAAAATAGACATTTTGATCAATAGAATCTAATTGAAAACCCAGAAATAAGTCTATACACCTATGGACACCTGATATTTTAATAAAGAAGCCGGAAATACACACTGGAAGAAAAGACAGCATCTTCAACAAATGGTTCAGGTCAAACTGAATGGCTGTATGTAGAAGAATGCAAATAGATTCCTACTTATCACCCTACAGAAAACACGACTCCAAATAGATCAAGGACCTCAATATAAAACCAGATCCACTGAATCTGATATAAAAGAAAAATGGGGAATAGTCTTAAATTCATTAGCACAGGAAAAGACTTTCTGAACAGAATACTGATAGCACAGGCACTAAGAACAACAATTAATAAATGGGGCCTCATGACACTGAAAAGCTTCTGTATGACAAAGAACACCATCATTTGGACAAAGTGGCGGTCTACAGAATGTGAAAAGATTTTTTTTTTACCAACTACACATCCTGTTGTTGGTTGTTTTTCTTTGTTGTTGTTGTTTTGTTTTTTTGTTTGTTTGTTTTACTCTTTATTCTTTTGGGGACCCTCCATCCAGCTCCCAAATAAATATACAGAGTCTTATTCTTACTTAATAAATGCCTGGCTTCAGCTTGGCTTGTTTCTAGCCAGCTTTTCGTAACTTAAATTACCCCATCTACCTTTTGCCTCTGGGGTTTTACCTTTCTCTATTTCTTTATATCTTTTCTTTCTTGCTTATTCCATGTCTGGCTATGTGGCTGGGTGTCTGGCCCCTTCTTTTCTTGCTCCTCAATCTCTCTTCCCAGATTACTCTTCCTATTCATTCTCTCTGCCCTTCAGCCCTGCCTATCCTTTCTCCTGCCTTGCTATTGGCCATTCAGCTATTTATTAGACCAATCAGATGTTTTAGACAGGCACAGTGACACAGCTTCACAGAGTTAAACAAATGCAACATAAAAGAATGCAACACATCTTTGCATCATTAAACAAATGTTCCACAGCATAAACAAATGTAACACATCTTTTACTAATATTCTACAACAACATCCGATAGGGGACTAATATCCAAAATATATAAAGAACTCAAAATACTAGATACCTAGAAAACGATTGCCAATGACCAAGGCTATTGGTTGCTCTCCACGAACTGATGAGAAGGCCCTATTGCTGATGACAACATGTACATAACCCACTGAACACAGAGGAGTTTAGCTGGTGTCTACCTAGAGCCTCCTCCCCTGCTGACTAGTGGTTATGGTACTGGATGGTACTCTGCACACTACCAGTGGATAAAGGTAAACACCAACCTAGGTAAAACCCTTTGATCTACAGTGGTGACCTGCCTACAAGATGCATTGGTGCCACAGTGGCACAAAGTTGTGAGAGTAACCAACCACTGTCTGATGGGATTTAAGACCTACTCAATGAGATGGAACCCATATCCAACCCTTCTTGGGTGGCCAAGAACCTAAGACCAGATAAGCTGTGGACCTGTGCGAAAACCAAATACTATTGTTCTGCTAAATGAAATAGCGATAAAGTGACTCCTGAATAGAGTCTGCTATACTCATGGATCAGTGCCTCACTTGGCCATCATCAGAGAAGCTTCCCTTTCAGTCGACGGGATCACACATGGAGACCCACAACTGAACAATATGCAGAGAGTAAGACGTCTTGGAACACTCAGTCCTAAATGAGATTTATCCATCAAATCTCTCCCCTCAGGGCAGGTCACTTTGTGGAAGAGGAGCTAGAAAGATTGCAAGAGCCAGTGGGGAGGAAGGACACTAAGGGGAAAAGGCCCTCTAGACACAACAGGGTTGAAGCACAGAAGAACTGACAGAGATGTGGCCGCATGCACAGGGCCTGCAAAGGTCTCAGCCAGATGGGAGCCTAGAGCTGAGTCGGGGTGGGGGAGTAGATATAAGCCCCCATCCCTAACCTGGAAGATGTCCAATTGACAAGCACTCACAAAGGCAAAATTAGTTTTCTCCAATGGAGTTTCGTTGGGTATACAAACTACTCTTTTTTTTTTTTTTCCTTTCCGAGACAGGGTTTCTCAGGGTAGCTTTGGCGCCTTTCCTGGAACTCGCTCTGTAGCCCAGGCTGGCCTGGAATTCACAGAGATTGGCCGGTCTCTGCCTCCCGACTGCTGGGATTAAAGGTGTGCACCACCACTGCCCAGTGTTTGTTTTCTAGTTAGAGAGAAAAGAAGGGTATGGATTTGGGTGGGTGGGGAGATGGGAGGATGTGGGAGGCGTTAGGGGAGGGGGAACCATGATCAGACTATAGTCTATGAAAAAAAAATCTATTTTCAAGAAAATATATGAAAAAAAGTCAGTAAAAACTGAGTATGGTGGCCCCTGCCTTTAATCCCAGCTCTCAGGATATAGAGGCGGGCTGATTTCTGTGCATTCACAGTAAGCCTGGTCTATATAATGAACTCTAGGCCAGCGAGACCCTGTCTCAAAACAAAACCCAACAACTCCCATCCCCAAATAATTGATTTCAGGGGCCAAGGGTATGGTTCAGTGAGTAAAGAAAAGCACTTGCCACCAAGCCTGAATTCAATCCCAGCACAACATAAACTGAGCGTGATGTCACATGCCAATAATCCCAGCATTCAAAAAGTGGAGGCAGAAGGATCACAAGTTCAAGGCCATCCTCAGCTACTATTTTGACACCAATCTGAGATTCATGAAATCATGAGATATAAGACCATATCTTAAAATAAATGAATGAATAAATAAATAAATAAATAAATAAATAAATGCCTTATTTGACAGTATCCTTTATGTCCAGATCTAAGAGTGTGAATGCCTCCACATCTCACTTGTCACATCGTCCAGCTTTTATCTGAAGTATTACAAATTGTTTCCTTTGATGAAAAATTGAAACCACTGACACACGAGAGTTTCCTGTGGGTGGGGAAATACCCTGTCTAATATAGAACCACAAAGTACACATGAACAAAAAAGAAACAATGACATGAAGAGAACCCACACACATCTGAGGAAAATCCAGTTGCAAAATGTTTATCACTGTAAATGCCTGCCATCCTAGCACTCAGGCAGCAGAGGCAGGGGACACCTTCATTGGACGGAGAAGGCCACACTGGAAGTTCCGGGCCACTTGGTTACATAGCACGACCCTGCCTCAGAAACGAAAACAACAACAACAACAACAACAACAACAACAACAACAACAACAACAAAATGGGCTGGAGAGATGGCTCAGACGAGAAGAGCATTTGCAGCTCTTGAAGAAGACCTCCGTTCCCAGCATCTATGCACTGTGTCTCAGTTACGCCTGTGACTCCAGTTCCCTGCATCTGACACCCTCTTCTGTAGTCCTCCGGCACCAGGCACACATGTGGTGCATATATGCACATTCAGACAAACCCTCATAGACATAAAGTAAACAAACAAGAGAACAGCACAAATACACTGTGTTCACAACAGGACAGGACAGCCCTGACTTCCTGACAGGACTTAGTGGTCACACGAAGGAGACAGGGCTTTCTGTAACTGTTGAGGAGGCAGTGAATGCTTTTCACTGGGGGTGGGGGACGACGCTGACACTGACTGTGATATTTTTGTTGAGGACAGATCAACAGCTACCGTGTGGAAAGCATTTCTGAAGGGAATGAGGTTCTGGGTAGGCGTTTACTAGTATCTATGATTTACTAGTGCGTGTGACTGCCGATGGCGACTGAGCTACGGCGGTGAGAGTAAGTCCAGGTGTTCCTTACAACCCATTGTGAAGACCAGAGAGTAAAATCAGTCTAGAATGCTGCCCAGGTTGCTGGAGTTTGGACTCTCTGAATTGCCACATTATGAACTGATTTTGAAAAGTAAAAGCAGATCTGGTTGATGTTAAAACACAAAAAGGAGGACCTGTGTGCTGGCTTGGTGGGTGAAGCCTGACAACCTGAGTTCAACTAACTCCCAGTACTCATAAGGCAGCAGAGAACTGACTCATACAAGCTGCCCTTTAACCTCTACATGCATGCCTTTGCGTATGCGCCCCACCCCCCACAAAATGAACAAATACTTGTTGGGGTTAGAGATTAAGAGCATATACTGCTCTTGCAGAGGACCCACGTTCCTTCCCAAGCACCTGTGTCACAGGCAGGTAGCTCACAACTGCCTGTATCTCCAGTTCCAGGAGATCCATTGCCCCCTCCTGGCCTCCATGGGCACTGACTGCACTCACATACACAAACACACTCACAGACACACATAATAGTAACAGTAAGGCCAGGAATAGTGGCACACATCTTTAATCTAGGTGTTCAGTAGGCAGAAGCAGGCCAGTCTGAGGTCAGCCTGGTCTACATAGCCAGTTCCAGGATTGCCAGGGGTATAGAGAGAGATTCTGTCTCAAATAAAGAAATAGGTTCTAAAATTTTTTAATACTGGAATTCACTTCATTTAGTACTATGAAAATTTTCCAGAAGTAACTTGCCCAAGTACACAGACAACACAAAATGAAGTGTTACAATTATCACAGCAAATCACCTAGTAGAATTTCTTGTTGTGATGTTTGTTGTGATCTGTTGCTATTTATCAAGAACCCAAAAAGACATTGTTTTACGACAACAGTGAGTCTTTAGACACCCATACAGTTTCTGCAGGTCAGGAATCAGTATCAACTTTTCTAGGTGGTTCTGGCTTGAGCAGCCTGTGAGATGGATGTCAAAATGTCCACAAAGTGCTCCTTATCAAATGTAGGCCTGGGGCTGAAGGATTGACTCAAGTTGACAATCTCATATATGGCAAGTCTGCGGTACAAGGCCTTGGTTCTTCCCTGTGTGGACTTTGTGATGCTCCTTTAGTGTCCTAGGAAGATGGCTGATGATGTCTTTAGAGCAAGGGCTCCAATAACATGAATGCCATAATGTCCCTTATAACATAACCCCCTGTGGTGATCTGAATGAGAATGGCCTATTAGGCTCATATATTTGAATGTTTGGTCCCTAGCTGGTGGGATGTTTAGGAAGGATTTGGAGGTGTGACCTTGTTGGAGGAAGTGTGTCCCAGGGGGTTGGCTTTGATGTTTCAAAAGCCCACACCAGGCCCAGTCTCACTTTCTCTGCCCACAACTTGCAGATCAAATGTGAGCTCTCAGCTACTGCTCCAGCACCACGCCTTCCTGCCTACTGCCATGATTCTCACCATGATGCTCATGGACTAGCCCCCTGAAACTGCACGCAAGCCCCCAATTAAATGTTTCCTTTTAATAAATTTCCTTGGTCCTGGTGTTTCTTCAGAGCAATAGAACAGTAACTAAGACAACACCCAAAACATATACTGTTATTTCTTCAACACCTCATAGGTGATGGAAGTCAGACATATTCAGTATGGAATACAAAGCTAAGGATCAGTTCATCGTCTTGAGTACTAGCTGTTCATATGTTCTAGTTTCATTCTGTTATGAATAAAACATTCTGACCACCTCATGCACACCTTTAATCTCAGCACTCGGCAGGCAAAGGCAAGGGGATCTATCTGAGTTCGAGGCCAGCCTGGTCTACAAAGTGAGTTCCAGGACAGCCAGGACTGTTACATGGAGAAACCCTGTCTCAAAAAACCAGGGAAAAAAAAAAGCAACTTAGAGGAAGAAAGGATTTATTTGCCTTACACTTCTGGGTCAAAGTGCATCACTGAGGGAAACCAGGGCAGGTAGTTGAAGGAAATACCGTGGAGAAGCACTGTTTGCTGCTGGCTTGCTCACTCATGCTCATGCTCAGCTAACTTCCATTAGGAAGATCAAGCCAAGATTATCTACCCACATTGGTCCACAGTAGGCTGGGACCTTCTACACCAATCAGCAATCAGGACAGTCTCTCAGTGGCATGTACATGGAACAGCCTTACTCAACTGATTATTTTGTCTTGGTTTATTTGAGACAGGGTCCCACTACGTAGTCTTGGCTGGCCTGAAACTTGCTATGTAGACCAGTCTAGCCTTGAACCCATAAATACTTGCCTCTGCCTCGTAAATGCTGGAACTAAGTGTTTGTCACCATGCCTGGCATTTAAGACTCTTCTTTCTGTCAAGTTGACAGTTCATGCTAAATAGGACACACATCTCTCAATCTGACCACGTGGTACTGAGTCACAGAAACATTTGACCTGCGCTGTAGCTCTCCAGCTCATCTGACTTTACTCATAGATAGAGTTTTGGAGATGAGTATGCCCTCCACACCCTTAAGGCAATCTTTTATTAATATTGTATCTGTCAGGCCACCTCCAGTCAGTGTTAAGTAAGCATCAGGAAATTTGACAGCATGATCCCTGACAAGTTCCCTGAGGGTAATAAATATCTCTTGCTGAGGAAGAGCACGGAAGACCCAGTCTCCCAATCTCTACTGACTTCTGCATTTCAGCTCAGGCCAATCTCCTTATTGATATATTCTTTTCTTACTAGTCTGTTCTTTCCCCATCTCAGAGCCTGTGAATTTGTTGTGCTCTGGAATGCTTTTTTCCCTGGCTCCTTACACTATCCATTCCTACCCCAACCTTTAACCCCTACCCTCCCTAACCCCCACCCCACCTGTTTCTTATCCTAGTCATCTGCTTAAATGTCAACACCCCAGAGAGAATGTCACTGCTCTCTTGGGGCTCAAACAGAGCAATGGGCCCTCATAATTGAGACCCTGAGCTATGTCTCTCAAAGATGCACTTGAAGAGGAATCTGTTATCCCCAAGGAAAACAGCTTCAGCAGAACTATCATGGAGGAAGAAAGGCACTGTTCCTTCTATTGTGAACAATACTGATAAAGATAATCATTGCTGTGTTGGTTGGTATCTGGTGCCAATTACACCCTTGTCCTCAACTCCAAAACTTTGCTTGCATAAAGATACTAGTGAATAAATAAAAGGGACTTTTCTGAAAAATGTCAAGGGAAAAATGAGAGAAAAAACCCAAAAATTTCCCTTGGATTGTTATTTTTCAAAGCATCTTTCTGCTCTGACATAGGAATATTTGATTCAGTGTTATGCTGGTAAATGTTGACTAATTCTTCGTGGGCAGGGTAAAATCTGATTTGCAAAGCTGCAAATTTTATGGTCTCTAAATGTAGGGTTGAGGAATCATGCCAACCTTCAGGCTAGAGAACCATGGGAACCGCTCAGGAACACTCTGCAACTCCTTCCAAGCCTACCTCATGGAGTTTCTTCCTCACAGACTTACCCACTCTTCTAGCTAGACTGATCAAATTTTGCATGTGCAAACTCTTTTTAATTCCCTGAAAAACAAAGAGAATTCATCCTTTGTTGTTCAAATCTTAGATGGTCTTTTAATAAAAAACCAGGAACCAGATATCGAGGTGAAAATTGAAAGATTAGAGAAGTAGAGCAGCCAGCCACTAGTTCTTACCTCTACAAAATCCTCAGCCTAAAGAGAGTTCCTGTTTCCTCACCCCTATATACCTTTCTCACCTAGATATCACTTCCTGGGATTAAAGGCATGTGTGCTTCCCAGTACTGCCTGGCTCTGTTTCCAGTGTGGCTTTGAACTCACAGAGATCCAGACGGACCTCTGCCTCCTGAGTAATAGAATTAAGGGTGTGTGTCATCACTATCTGACCTCTATGTCTAATCTAGTGGCTGGCTCTGTCCTCTGATCCTCAAGCAAGTTTATTAGGGTACACAATATATCACCACATTTCCCCTTTTTTGTCTAAAATAATAAAAGATTATATCTAATATAAGAAAAACTATGCAAAATAAGTACAATAAGTATATACAATATATACAGTCAAGAATTACATTGACAATGTATAGTTCATTAACAGTTGACAAATTCAGAGAAAATACTCCAGTATTTATCTTATTTTGGTGAGTCCAAAATGTTGTACCTAATTCACTTTCTATCCTAACTTGTATTACTAGCCAAAAATATCTTTTGATGTCTTTCAATCTTATACATTTTACATCTCTTCAGTGATTTTCTTTTCTGAATTTGTTGACAAGGAAAACTATAACTATCTAATCATCAACTCCCTCAGAGACCTGAGAAGGAAATAATATTACCTAGGTAAACAGGAAGTGCAAACAAGTGACTTCCAAAAAATGTGAGAAATGACAGAAACAGCTGGCTGCCTGGACAGTCACCCAAGATTTCTCTGCAATGTTGTCTTTCTGTATGCTGTGAATATATGTTGTTCCCATTGGTTAATAAATAAGCTGTTTTGGCCTATGGCAAGGCAGCTTAGAGGCAGGTAGGAAATCCAAAGAGAGAGACAGGAAAGAGAAAGGTGGAGTGGTGGTGGTGGGGGAGCGGGTGGGGGACAGACGCCAGACCGCCATCCTAGCAGCAACATGCAATGGGATGCAGGTAAAGCTATGGAACACGTAGCAATACATAGATTAATAGTTATGAGTTGAGTTAAACTATAAGAGCTAGCTAGCAAGAGACCTGATAATTAATATTAAGCCTCTGAATGATTATATAAGTGGCCGAGGCACTGTGGGGCCAGGAGGGACCAGAGGACTGCAGAACCATGGGGCTGGCCAGGACCAGAGAAACCTTCAGGCTACAAGCCTTCCCAGAATATATTTTCATAGGAGAACTTGACTCTTGGTATCCTAGTCTCAAGAAACATACCAAACACTTCTTCCAAACTTTATCTTAAATCATGAAAGGAATTTAAGAAAGTGATGTTTCTTCTTTCTCTTTAGACATATACTGTCTGTATTAGTTACTTTTCTGTTGCTGAGACAAAGCACCATGGCCAAGGCAACCGATCCAAGAAAGAGTTTATTTGGTCATCTAATTCCAGAGGGTTAGAATCCTCATGTGGAGAAACACAGCAGCAAGCCACGGGCATGGTGGCTGGTGCAGGATGCTGAGAGATTGTATCCTGAATAGAAAGCATGTAACAAAAAGAGTGAACTGGAAATGGCACAAGGCTTCTAATCTCAAAGCCCGCCACCTGTGACATATTTTTGCACCAAGGTTGCACCTCCTAAACTCCCCAAACACCACTGGGGACCAAATATTCAAATACCAAAGCCTATGGGGACATTTCTCCTTCAAATCACAGCACTTATCACATGGTGTCATTAGGATATTTAGTATCGTACCTTTTCAAGGAAGAAAATTAAGTTCAGAGAGTTCAAATGACCAAACTGGCTTTCCTAGGACTTGAAGCCAGGGCCAATTGATTGCAAGCCTAGACTGTTACCCCTTACCTTGCATCACAGGAGACGTACTGATATAGCACTGACATAGAAGAAGCCTTCCCAGGGTGATGCTGGTTAAGTGCAGTGTTAACGCTGGGGCAGAATTGGGAGAGCAGATTGTAAATTGGGAAACACAGAAAACATCTTTCATGTCTACGCATGAAACATGAAGCCAGTTGAAGCAGCTGGAAACAAGATTTCGGTGTTTGTAGAAAAGCAGCACACAGGTCACTTTTAGGCAAAGTCTCACTCAAGGACCACCCTGGCACTAATCACCAAAGTCTATAAAGCTTTAGTATGCACCCCCGTACTGTGGGATCCTTAGAAAAAGCAGTTCTGTGATGTAAAGTTATTGCTTGATGGCCAGCTGCCCTTTGACTTTCTGTTAGAACAGTGTCATTCACTCTGGGAAACCAAGTCCCCCCAACCTTATTACAGAAGAATAGCATAGACAATATTTCGTGTGCATTATAAACACAGGCTATGTGATTCACTTAATTACTTCAATATAATTTGACTCTATATTTGATAACATTAAGGCTTCTTATACAGTGCTCTATCCACTCAGTTTCTCATTATTGACATTGGAGAATTAAAATCCTCAGCATAATTTTGAGTCTTTAAATTGACCATATTTCTAATACACATTCACCGATGCTTTGGCATTTACTTCACATTTTTCTTTTTCTGACTTTTACCATTTTCCTAGGCAAATTACACAACACAATTTTTTTTAATGTTTGTGTGTCTGTGTGTGTGGGGGTCTCCAGGGAGGCCAGGAGAAGGTGTCAGATCCCCTGGATCTGGAGACTGTGAGCTGCCCCACATGGGGTTGGGAATCAGACCCAGGTCCTTTGAAAGAGCAGCAAGTGAACCGTTTCCCCACCCTGTGCATTCCATTTCCTAGCCCCAAAGTGCCTTGAGCATAAATAAATATTTATTTATTTAAATATCTATTTATTCCCTCTCTTCAGCAGCCCCCTGTGCCAGCCACATCCTCGATCTTGTTCTGACTTAGGAGGTGTCTGCTCTTGACATTTCACTCTCTGAATAGTCCTCCATCCTGCCTATCAACACCCGACACCTAACCAGGTCGAGAACTCATTTGTCCAGCCTCCCACTTAGCGGTCCTTTCTTTCAGGTGTGTGTCTCCCGTTTGCTGTTCTCTTTCTCTCTCTCTCTCTCAATCTAACTTTACCATTCTTTGCAGAAATTTCAAGGACAGGTCAGAGTGTAGAAGGCAGGCAAGGTTTATCACAAAATGAAGAAAAGAGAGTGTCCTAGGCTGGGTGTGGTGACATAGGCCTTTATATCCCCAGCACTTGGGAGGCAGAGGGTGGGCAGATCTCTGAGCTAGAGGCCAGCCTGGTTTACACAGCAAGTTAAGGACAGCCAGGGGTACACAGAGAAACCCTGTCTCAAAAAACTAATGATGATGGTGATGATGATGATGATGATGATGATGATGATGATGATAATTGTAATAAAAGTGTTCAGTGGCCAAAGGGAAACAGAATGAGAGTGGCCAGTGGCCAGAAGCTTGTTTTGCTGACTTAGGTTTTAAGTGGGCTTACATTATTTCCTAATATTTCCGGACCAGATAGCTTCCTGGAGGGTATTTTTTTCTGCCAGGTGATTGACAGGTCCTCTTAGATTAACTCTCAAGGAAGGGGGACAATGGCATGTCTTTGTTCTTTTCCAGAAAGCCTCCAGCTAGATAGTAATCTTCCTATGTTTCAGGAAGTTGAGAATATCCTGTCGCCACCCGGGGCCAGTGATTCCTTTCGGGTCTCATTTTTTTTGGAGGGGGGGTCTTGTAGTTTCAATTCCTGCTGTCACAGGTGCCGGTATGTAGTTATGAGGGTTCATCCTCTATGACCTTCAAGACTGCTGGTATCTACCCATACACTTATAGTCTCTTGAGTTTCCTTTATCTCCTGTTTTTCAGCTGTCTTTGTCCTCTAGTGCATCCATCAGCCTGCTCTGCTGGTAATACCACAGGCTGCACAGTCAGCAGTCAGTAAATACTCTTGACAGGAAACCAACTGGATGGAGCTAGCTTTAAAAAAGGAAATTAACAAGGGTTCAAAGGTGTACCATTATAGAACTAAGAATCACAAGGCAACCCGGGGCTGTGGAGACGGTTCATTGGCTAAAGGCTCCTGTTGCCAGACAACCTGTGTTCAGTTCCTGGGAGCCACATGGTGGAAGGAGAGAACCAACATCTAAAAGCTGTCCTCCTGTCTCCACACACGCCATGCATTGTGTGCTCCCCACTCCTAAAATAAATCAGAATGTAACCTTGCCTTTACAGAGTCAGAGCCACAATTTTCTCTTCAGTGTTTCTACTTCTTCTTTCTTCCTGCTTCTTTTCCCTTTCATTCTCTTTCTAGAACATTCCTTTCTAGCAGTTGCACAGAATTCCTCTAATAAAGCAATGTACTACATATTGGCTGTGCAGTATAACAGTGTTAGAGTCTCATAGTCCTGATTCCTTCCTCCTCTACCCTTTCCTCCTTTCCTTTCCTTTCCTCCCTCCCTCCCTCCCTCCCTCCCTCCTTCCTTCCCTCCCTCTCTCCCTCCCTCCCTTCCTCCCTCCTTCCCTCCCCCCTCCCTTCTTTCCTTCCCCCTCCTTTCCTTCCTGTTTTATTTTTTTTTCTGACACTGGGTTTCATATAGTCCAGGCTAACCTTGAACTCATTATGAAGCCAAGGATTATACTGAATTCTTGATCCTCCTGCCTTCACTTCCCATGTGCTTGGATTACAGTTTTACAGGATTATACTATTATCCTAGCTCTAAAAACATTGATGATTTTTTTTCTCAGTATTAGGGATTGAACCTATGTCCTCACACATGCTAGGTAAATGCCTTACCACTTATTATTCCCAGACCTCTCAATTTCTCTCTCTCTCTCTCTCTCTCTCTCTCTCTCTCTCTCTCTCTCTCTCTCTCTCTCTCTCTGTGTGTGTGTGTGTGTGTGTGTTTGGGACAGGGTTTCACTACATAGCTCTGGCTATCCTGTGACTCACTATGTAGATGAAGCTGGCCATGAACTCACAAAGATGTGTCTGCTTCTGCCTCCCAAGTGAAGCCTCTCAATTTTTAATTCATGGGGAATGAGCTCTGGTTGCCCCAGCTTGGTGATAGGTCTACTCTAGAGTGATCATTAGGACTGGGGAACATTGTCATATTTTACTAAATAGGACCTAGAGACTCTTAGCTGTTACTGTGTTCTCATCTATGGGCCTATTGCCAGGGAGGGTAAGGTCTGCTGAAGGTGCCAGCCACAGTTATATGTCACCACAAGATCCACCACAGTGTCACAGGAATATGAGGCTCTGATTGAACTTAGTTGCATCCTCACTGAGGCTGAGATAACTCAGGCTGGCCTGACTCATACAAAATTAGTGTAGATGTCATGAGCAAGCTATGCCAGAAGCATAGACAAACATACTTGTGTCTTGTCACAAAATCAGAATTTATTGAATAACAATAAATTCACAAGGCTTAGTGCCTTAGTTAGGGTTTTATTGCTGTGAGGAGACACCATGACCGTGACAACTCTTATAAAGGAAAACATTTAATTGAGGCTGGCTTACAGTTCAGAGGTTTAGTTCGTTATCTTCATGGCAGGTTGCATGCAGGCAGACATGGTACTACAGAGGGAGCAGAGAATACTACATCTTAATCCTCAGGCAGCAGGAAGAAAACTGAGATGCATTTCTTCCAACAAGGCCACACTTCCCAATAGTGCCACTCTCTACGAACCTATGGGGGCCATTTTTTTTCAAACCACCACACTCAGCCATTCCAAAAACAGAAATTTGTAATAAAATTCACCTACTTTGGTAGTTTGGCCAAGGTAAAAGGAAGTTCTGTGTTCCAGTCTTAATTAGTCATATTATCTCTCCCATCATATATCATATAGTATCTAGTAACTCTATATTGGTATACATGTTTATGGGGTATGGAATGAATACAAGTAAAAAAGGTTGTTGCTTTTAAAAGGTTTCAGAAGGGAGTTGAGAAGGACTCTGTATAGATAAGATAATGAACCAGAGCAACGCCAGGCAGAAGCTGCTAATAAAAACTGCTGGTGGAGATAAAGGAGTCAGGCTTGAGAGCGAAGCTGCAGAATTCAGCTTGGAGGTGAACCAGGTTGGAGCTGGACACATCTAGTCATGTCCAGAAAGGTGAACAGACGGAAGAGTAGACAGTCAAGTAGGCTGTGTCAATGGCAGATGTTGACTCAAGTCAGAGGGTCGTTGGGCCTTGACACACACACCAGATATTAGATGATGGGTGGATGTGGGATCATGCCATCACAGTGTTGGGTGTGTATCACTTACTTTCTGGGGTTCAGGAGAGGGAGTTGCACCCTTCTTCTATCTGATGGGTCTGGTTCTCTTGACAGGATTTTAATATGCCCATGTGACCTCCAGTTTCAGTTCTCTCCAATGAACTTACAGGATAGCTCCCTTTCTTGTCCCAGGAACTAGTCATCCCTCGGTCTTGTCAGATGTGTGGTGTGGCCAGATGGTGCTGTTTCTTGGTTCAATCAGGGGAGGCAGTGGTTCTTCTCCCTCAAAATGGAGTCTAAAGCTGCTTGTAAAAGAAAGTCTCCCAGGGCAAAGGACAGCCTGAAAAACCACTGTTTTAAGCAATATGAATAACTTAGTGTAAAGTACATCTGACCTCAGGAGTTGGTCACAACAGGTTCTTTTCTATAAGAAAACATATTGACTGTCTGACACAGTCACTCAATGATAGACAGATAAGGAAACTGAGATTTATTCCCAGGTAATCAATTATTGTTCAGGTCCTATAAAGTCAGTGTCTGTGGGACTAGACTGTGGGAGGCCAGACTGTGTATCCTTTCTCAGTGTCTTTCAATACTTTATTTGAAGTTTTAAAAATGATCTTAGGATATGGAAATATTCATAATTATTGCTAATTATCAAATTATTTTCCCCCAAAATTAAATGCAAAGGCCTTTGGATTTTTTTTAATAATTCCTATATATTTTTTTAATTTTATGTGAATGGATGTTTTGCCTGCATGTACGTCTGTGTACCACGATCATGTAGAATGTGCATTCCCTGAAGTAGTCTGAAGAACGCATTGGATCCCTTGGAACTGGAGAAACAGACAGTTGGGATTTACTATGCAACTCAATGCTTTTACCTCTGAGCCATCTCTTTAGACCTTGTCAGCAAAAACTGATAGCCCACATGAATTTGCTAGAAGCAAAACTACCTCCTGAACTTGATTTGTTTTGTATGTAATTATGACATAACTTTTTATGAAGACACATATCAGTTTATTTAATTGACTTTTGATAATCTTGGCTAATGTAGGAAAAACCCATGAGAATTGGGGCTCGAGATTATGGGCCAGCAGTTGCTAGCCATGACTGCCCTTCCAGGGGACCTGGTTTGATTCCCAGCACCCACAGGATGGTTCACAAACCTCCTGTAACCCCAGTTCCAGGAGATCCTGCACCCTCTTCTGGCCTACTCAGGTACCAGGCACATACGTGATATACATACATACATGTAGGCAGACACTCACGCACATAAAATAAAATCTTTAAATACATAACTAAATTTTACTGGTAGTTATATGTAATACAAATAAATAGATGCCTTGAAAATAGATGTCTGGGCCATTGAAAGGGCTCAGCTGCTTCAGGCCACTTCCACTAAGCCTGAGGCCTGAGTTTGGTCCCTGGGACTCACATAGTAGAAGGAGAGAACTGGCTCCTGAAAGCTGTCCCCGTGCCATGTGCGTGCACACGAAGTAAATAAACTAAAATCTACCAACATTTGTTTTTGAAAATAGATTCTGCAACGATTCACTGAGTGCCTTTTATTAAGCATTTTTCTCTGCCTTCTCACTAACATTTGAGAAGTTATAGTGGGAAATACGAGACACGACTTTAAAACAAAAGACCTTTTGTTCTGCTTTCATTTTGTCCTCCTTGCTTTTCCTTTTGATCTCCGCTCCTAACTCTCCTGTGGAGTGGACAGCCTGGGAGAGGGCCTTGCAGATATTTAGAATGAGTGAATAAGCTGGAATGGAATACTTCTGCAGCCTTTTTTGTCTGTAGGTTCAGGGAGCACATTCTCATGAAACCAGCTGCTGCGTGTTCTGTTCTGTTCTGAGAAAGACATCCTCACCAGCAAGACCCTCTCTGGCCTTTCTTATTTCGCCACTCACTCTAAGACTTGCTTGGTGAAATTGCAAGTCTGAATTTTGCCGACAGATTTAGTACTTATAATGTGTGTGGGGTGGGGGTGGGGGCATCAAACCAGTGAGAAATGTAACAATAGTAAATGTGTAAATATGAGGTGTGTGAATGTGTCTGTGTGTATTGTGTGTCTGTGTCTCTCTGTGTGTCTCTGTGACTTTGTCTCTCTCTGTGTGCGTGCGTGCGTGCGTGCGTGCGTGTGTGTGTGTGTGTGTGTGTGTGTGTGCATGTGTGTGTTGTGTGTTTGTTCTCTCATCAAATAAAAGCTACCAATGCCCTTTGGTTACAAAAGTAAATGAGTTTATAAATTTTCATTTTCTCTTTCCGTATCTTCCTGGCTGTGACCAACCAGCCACATTTTGGTGCTTGCCAGAGAAATACATTTCAAGTAGAATATTATAGTTGACCATTGATGATCATGCTAACACCTTACTTTGGTGTTTTTCGTTTGTTTTAATTTTTAATTTTTTTGCTTGTTTTTTTAAAAACAACATTTTTAAGCTTAAAAATTTAAAATTCCACACATCAAATGTTTGTTTGTTTCTGTCTTTTGAGACAGAGTCTCTTGTACTCAGGCTGGCCGCAAACTTCTATGTAGCTGAGGAAGACCTTGAACTAGTAGACTTCCCGAGTGCTCGGATTATAGGCTTTTACATCATGTCTTCCTGCCCTTTTTACAGTGTGTGAAATCTGGGGCCTCCCGTATGCTGGGCAAGCACTCTACCAATTATCAGCTGAGCTACATCTCCAGCCTGTTTTTAAATTTTAAAATAGGTTTCAGTGTTTTGCTTATTTTGTTTATTTTTTGAGAAAGGGTCTCACTATGTAGCCTTGGCTGTCCTGGAACTTACTCTGTAAACCCACAGAGATCCGCCTGTCTCTGCCTCCCAAGTGCTGGGATTAAAGGTGTGTACCACCACTCTTGATATTTGTATTTATTTTTAAAAAACTTTTGTGTATTCCTTAAATATTTATATCTCAAGAAATATCATTCCAACAGTCTCCTTCTCTCTGCTACACCATCATCTTTCCATTTCCAGGGGACTTAGCATTTAAGCATGCTCTTGTTTTTCTTATTTTCAATCCAACCCTTCCTTTGGAACACACCTCTCCCGCTGCCGCTGCCACAGTTCCAGCTCTATGTTCCTAGCTGAAGTCTTGTCTCTAGTTAGCTTCCCTTGTCACCCTTTAATGTACTCCATTCAAGTTTTACTCTCATCCCTCCACCAAAAGCTGCCCTTTCAAGTTATTCAGTCTGATGGTCTGTTCTCAGCATTCATCTGACTCAGTCTTCAGCATCATTTAACACAGCCTGCCATTCCAGTCCATGTTTTATTGTTTGCCTTCCAGGATCCCTTATTCTTGTTTTCCTTTTGTTCCCCACTGGTTGTTATGTCTCAGTATTCTCTTCTGGTTCTTCCTTTTCTCTCCCATGTCAACATTGGCATGTTTCAGGCTCACCCTGTGGGTACTCCCATTCAGTCTTGGCTGCATGTCAATGACTCCCAACTTCTCAAAACTTTAGAAACATAAATCCAATTGCCAGGCCAAGGATCCACATGGATATCTAACATACGCTTCAAGTTTTCCAGGTTTAGACTGAAGCTTCTGGAGCAATAATACCCAGAAGCAATGGCGTACTGCTGCTCACATCATTATTTCTTTTTTGAAAGATTTATTTATTTACTTATTTTCGGTTATTTGTTACATGTATGAGTACAAATGAATTTATGTGCATATGTGGATGCAGGAGTCCAAAAGAGCCAGAAAAGAGGGCATTAGACCCCCTGGAACTGGAGTTCCAGGCAGTTGTAACAGCCTCTGTATGGATGCTGGGAATTGAACCTGGGTCCTCTGCAAGAGCAGTAGATGTTTTCAATTGCTGAGCCATTTCCTAGTCCTCTCTCTCTCTCTCTCTCTCTCTCTCTCTCTCTCTCTCTCTCTTCTTCTTTCTTCTTCTTTTCTTCTTCTTCTTCTTCTTCTTCTTCTTCTTCTTCTTCTTCTTCTTCTTCTTCTTCTTTTCTTCTTCTCCTCCTCCTCCTCCTTCTCCTTCAAGTAGAGTGTCATATGACTCAGGATGACTTCATACTTGCTATGCAGCTTGCCTTAAATTCCTGATCCTCTTGTTTTCATCTACCAAGTTCTGGGACTGTAGATGAATATCACAACATCTGACTTCCACACTTAGTTTCTAAATATCATTTAAACTAGCAGGAACTATAATTCCATGGAGAATAGACTGATTGCAGGGATCAGACAGAGAAAGTACAAGAGAGCTTGGAGCATATTGCAATAACAGAAAAAAAAAGCGTGTATGTATGATTGAAATACAGACATGTCCAAAGAACACTGAGAGCAACCCAAGGCCATGGCCATGTTTTGGATAATTTGAGCAACATAGTAATACTAACAATGGGTTAGAAGCCATAATATAAAATGAACACTGTGCATCTATACCAATATAAATAATTGAATAGATAAATGAGAAGGGAAAGCCCATTCAATAATATAAGTAGAAGGAATGATAGAAATGGAAAGTCCCCATTTGGCAAATGCCACAGTGATAATTGTTCCCTGTAGGGTCATTTAGAGATGCTGCAATTAGAAGCAGCAACATGCTCTGAAACAAAATGCTGCTGGAACCTCAGCGTGTCTCCCTCAAGTCACTCACTGAAAATAGAGGGAAGAAGAGTCCTTTTACAGTGGTGAGTATTGCTGACTAAAGGACCAGCCTCCAGCAGCCCAGCGTGTGCAAAAAAACCCATGAATGCAGCAAGGGCTAGACTTTTTCTACCTGAAGGGTAAATAAGGAAACACACACTTTCTCTAATGGTAACTTTCTCTTTTCCTTCATCTTAAAAAAATTCTCTCTGTCTCCACACATCTCTCTCCTGAACAGCCTTATATTTCTACATACAGTTACATATCTTTTTTATATAGCTCCACATCTCTTTTCTATACATATTTCTTCTTTCTACTCTGCTACATTCCTTCACACACTGCTACATCATTTACTCACTCACTCACTCACTCACTCACTCACTCACTCACTCACCTCTTCATGCACATCTCTGTCTTCACCACCAAAACTCTGGACAAATTTTAGTTACATTTTCAGGGTCACAAAACATTTCTTGAGTGAACAATAAGAGACAGAGCCATGAGAAATCACACAGTTCCTCTCAGGCTAAGGAGGTTGTGCTAGGGAGTAAAGCAAGCACATAGCTCTGAGTGGTTAGCCTTCTCAGACAGAGAGTGACATTGAAATTCAGGACTTAAACAACAAACAGTTAGTTAGTTGCCTAAACCTTGAGGCTAGGGGTACGTGCAGAAAGTCAACTGCTGACATGGACCTGTCAGGGAGCCATGTCTCAGTGTTATCAGCCTGACTTTGCTTTAACATACACTTGGAAACTTGTCCTTGTGTATTCTTTGCAGGGGCAGCTAGTCTATTTTGAATTTGTTCTGAAATCTAAAATTAGCTGCTGTCTTTGTGACTGAGAATACTGTTACTTTCCTATATCAGTTATGAAAAATATCCTAGTATTATTTCTATTCATCAGAATTATACAGATTAATCAGAAATTATCTTCCTGACCATCCACAGCTATAAGTGTGCCCAATAGATGGAATATTTACATGAGATAAACACACAAGCACTGGGAAAACACTCATAGCTGATTTTAGGGAAGAAATGCAGTGGCCCATGAGAAAAACCACAGACAAAAACAAACGGATTCAGAGTCACTGACCCCCAGGGTCTTTGCCAAGTGGGGGCTCACTATCAGAGAATTATTCATCTGATAGGTCGACTTGTTGAGTATCAGTTGTCACCTGCTCTATATTATTCTTAATGGCCTCTGGCAGGTGAGACCAAATATTCAAAGTATGTCACTGTTAATGAGATGTACCACATGCTTTTGTTGAGACAGGCCAAGGGGCACAGACAACATTTCTTCCCTGGTATTCTTGCCCCAAATCCATGACTTAAATGTACTGCCTTTAATTCTAGTACTTGGAGGCAGAGACATGTGGATCTCTATGAGTTTCGGGCCAGCCAAGGCTACATAGTCAGACCCTGTTTCAAAACAAAACAAAACAAAACAAAACAAAACAAAACAAAACAAAACAAAACAACAAAATACAGAAAACAAAACAAAACAAAAACTATGAATGTAGCTGTGAAAATATCAGGGGACTCAAATTGAGGGACATTTTACAAAACAACTGCACATTCTTCCTCCAAAGTCTCAAGGTTAGGGAAGATAAGAAAATGAAAGACTTTCCCGGGGTTGGTGCAGTTAGAACGACATCATGTCCATGATAGTTTCCTGGCTCTGATCACTGTTCTTTGGTTCTATGAGGTGTTATTCTCTGGGGATGAAGATTATATATGCATCAATTACAATACTTTGGCAACTTTTTTCTTTAGTTTTTTGAGACAGGGTTTCTTTGTGTAGCTTTGGGGCCTTTCCTGGAACTCACTCTGTAGCCCAGGCTGGCCTCGAACTCACAGAGATTCACCTGCCTCTGCCTCCTGAGTGTTTGGATTAAAGGTGTTCACCCCCCACCCTGGGCTATTTTGGCAACTTTTAAGAAGTTTGAAATTAGCTGAGTTTGGTAGCAAATGCCTTTAATTTTAGAACTTGAGAAGCAGAGGCAGGAAAATCTCTGTGAATTTGAGGCCAGCCTCGTCTATATGGCAAGTTCCAGGATAGCAAGGACTATAGAGAGAGACACTGTCATAAAAAGAAAAAGGAGTTCAAAATTGTTTCCAGATAAAAAGTTTAAAAATTAAATATAAAAATCTTGGGAGGGAAATGTGGTAAGGGTGTATGGGAGGAGGAGTTGGATGGGAGGGAGTCAGGAATGGATTTTTTTTTTTTTTGGTTTTTCGAGACAGGGTTTCTCTGTGTAGCTTTGGCGCCTTTCCTGGAACTCACTCTGTAGCCCAGGCTGGCCTCGAACTCACAGAGATTCACCTGCCTCTGCCTCCCGAGTGCTGGGATTAAAGGCATGCACCACCACTGCCCCGGCGTCAGGGATGGATTTTATCAAAACACAAAATATGCATGTAGGAATGAAATTCTCAAACAATAATTAAAAATTACCTTATATGTATCTCAACTCATCCTATTTAAAGAGAGCAAGGATTTTCTATTACTCTCAATTCAAATGTCATTAATTTTTGGTAGGAAAGCTAACAAATTTATGAGATTTCTTAATGTATACTTCTGAGCACTTGTTATAACTCACCAATAGTATGGGGGTTGGTGAATAGATAAGACCCCACATTCTTTTTTTTTTTTTTTTTTTTTTGGTTTTTCGAGACAGGATTTCTCTGTATAGCTTTGTGCCTTTTCCTGGAACTCACTTGGTAGCCCAGGCTGGCCTCCAACTCACAGAGATCCGCCTGGCTCTGCCTCCCGAGTGCTGGGATTAAAGGCGTGTGCCACCAACGCCTGGCTCAAGACCCCACATTCTTTGTCTTTCCTTTTCTCTCCCATATTTGCTCTACCTATAGTCTTCCCTCCCCCTTGTTTTTCTGTTCATGGAAATTTCATTCTTCTCTCTGGCAGGCTTTTAACTCACTGTTTAGAACAGGCTAGCCTTGAACTCACAAGATCCACCTGCTTCTGCCTCTGAAGTGCTGGGATTAAGGATGTGTACTGTGCTCAGATTTTTCTTGAAGTCCTTTTTCTCTTAGTTAGCTTCTTTAAAAGGCTCTTTAACACTTTGTTTCTTCCTATTCTCATGTGGTCTTCATTTACCATGGTCTCCTATTCCTTATTCTCCCTCTCTGTTGTTGATCCAGCTGGGATCTCCCACTCACCCAAGCTCTCTTTCCCTCGACCCTCGCCCTTCACTACCCCCACTCATGTCCAGGCTGTTCATGTAGATCTCATTCCATTTCTCTGTCATTGGGCGATCCCTGTGTCTTTCTTGGGGTCCTGTTTTCCAGGTAGCCTGCCTGGTGATGTGAGTAGCAGTCCAGTCATCCTTGTTCCACATCTAGTATCCTGTTATGAGTGAGTACATACCATGTTTGTCTTTCTGAGTCTGGGATACCTCACTCAGGATGATTTTTTCTAGGTCCATCCATTTGTCTGCAAACCTCATGATGTCATTGTTTTTCTCTGCTGAGTAGTATTCCATTGTGTATATGTACCACATTTTGTTTATCCATTCTTCAGTTGAAGGGCATCCTAGAGAGGCCCACAGAAATCCACAAAGATACCCCCACAACAGACTGCTGGCAATGGTCGAGAGACAGTCCGAATTGACCTACTCTGGTGATGGGATGGCCAAACACCCTAATTGTCGTGCTAGAAACCTCATCCAACTACTGAGGGATCTGGATGCAGAGATCCATGACTAGGCCCCAGGTGGATCTCTGGGAGTCCAATTAGCGAGAATGAGGAGGGTTTATATGAGAGAGAATTGTTGAGACCAAGGTCAGATAAAGCACAGAGACAAATAGCCAAACAAACGGAAACACATGAAATATGAACCAATGGCTGAGGGGTCACCAACTGGATCAGGCCCTCTGAGTGGGTGAGACAGTTGATTGGCCTGATCTGTTTGGGAGGCATCCAGGCAGTGGCACCGGGTCCTGTGCTCACTGCATGAGTCGGCTGTTTGAAACCTGGGGCCTATGCAGGGTCGCTTGGCTCGGCCTGGGAGGAGGGGACTGGACCTACCTGGACTGAGTCCACCAGGTGGATCTCAGTCTGTGGGGAAGGCTTTGCCCTGGAGGAGATTGGAACGGGGGGCGGGCTGGGGGGAAGGCGAGGGGGGCGGGAGGGGGGAGAACAAGGGAATCTGTGCCTGTATGTAGAACTTAATTGTATTGCAAAATAAAAATTAAAAAAAAAAAAAAGGCTCTTTAAAGCTCTTAAAAAAAAAAAAAACAAAAAAAACTCAAGCCCTGGACTAGCAAGATGGCTTAGCTGGTAAAGGTGTTTGCAGCATATGCTTGGAAATTCAAATTCTATCCCCAGGACTCATGTAAGGATGGAAGTAGAGAATTGACTCCACAAAGTTGTCTAACATGCAAGTCTTTCTCTGTCTCTGTCTCTGTCTGTCTGTCTGTTTGTCTCTGTGTATATGTGTGTGTGTGTGTGTGTGTGTGTGTATGTCTCTCTCTCTCTCTCTCTCTCTCTCTCTCTCTCTCTCTCACACACACACACACACACACATATGCACATGCACTAAGACATTAATAAAAAAATTCTCAAGGTCTGATTTTTGATGCTCCTTAATCTGATGTCATCTTTTTTTTGAGCTGTCTTTGTCTTCATTATAAATACAATACAGGCCAGGGACAGTCCTTAATTCTAGCACTAGGAAAGCAGAGGCAGGCCTCTGTGAGGCCAGCCTGGTTTACATAGTGAGTTACAGGCCAGCCAGAGTTACACAATGAAACATGGGTTGAAAGAAAGAAAGGAAGGAAGAAAGAAAGAAAGGAAGGAAGGAAGGAAGGAAGGAAGGAAAGAAGAGAGGAAGGAAAGAAGAAAGGAAGAGTGAAAGAGCATAATAATTTTATATCGTGTGTGTGTGTGTGTGTGTGTGTGTGTGTGTGTGTGTGTGTGTGCGCGCGTTTGCCTGCCATCCCTGTGTGGGTGTCAGGAGTCAGTAGCATGTGTCTTTTTCTCTTGTTTTGCACTATTTATTTAGACAGGGTCTCACTATGTAGCTTTAGCTAGACTGAAACTCACTCTGTAGACCAGGCTGGCATGGAACTCACAAAGATCCCTCTGCTTCTATGTCCTAAATGCTGGATTAAAGCAGAGTGCCACCATGCCTGGCCATATTTATTATGTTTTGTCTGTATCTGCTGGCATGAATCTGCTACCCTCTCAAAAAGGAAGAGACTTTGCTATGTTTTATCTCCTGAGCACTTAGAATAGTCCTTAGTATACTGAATCCATGCAGTAAAGATTATGTAACTCAGTTTGTATTAACAACAGATCTGTTATTATTGTTAGTGTTTACAGCAGTGGAGATCCAACTTGAGCCTTAGGCATGTAAGACAAGGGCTCTAACACTGAGCTATATTCCCTACAACAACAATTTTATTATGTATTAGGTCATGCATTAGAAGGACAGAGAAAACGCCATGTCTCCTGCTGATACTTATAAACCATGAGAATGTTATATAATGGATGTGAGTTAATATTTTTGGTCATTGGGAGTCTATAAAACAATAAGAATTGTAGTGTGTTTTGATGCATGCCTTTTATCCTAGCATTTGGGAGGTGGAGGCAGCATGATCAGAAATTTGAGTCCATTCTTAGCTACACAGTAGGTTTAGAGCTAGCAGTCTGGGGTACATAAGAGCCTGTCTCAATAAAATCAAAACCAAAATCAAAACATCACCATCACCTTCACCAACAGATAGAACTCTTTTGGTTGCAAGAGATAGAAATGCATTTGGATTGTTTTAAAGGAAAAATGTAGAGATTTACTTGCTCACAAAGTCAAACGATTTAGAAATAAAGACAGCTCTGGGTCTGCTGGGTAGCAGGGGCCTTAAAATTGTCTTTAGAATTTACTGATCTTTTTTTCTCATCATAGCTCACTTCTGTTTTTCCTTTGAAACGGGCAGGTTTTTTTTTTCCCCCCTTCGTGGTAGCCCTGGGAGATTTCAGCCTTAGGTTCTTGAATTCTGGGCCTGGTGTAGGTTACCTGCTCTATGGTAAGGGACTGTGGTGTTCTCACTGTTCTGGCAAGGGTCACTTGTATAGCCTCTTAACCACTTGTGCTAAGAGTGGGAGAATGGGAAGAGAAAATTAATTTATAGAATTAAAGCAACCCTGTTTATGAGAAATGATAGACTAGGATAGCTGGTGTCAGAAGTACAGCACTCTGCCCTCTAGTGGTTGCTTTGTAAGATGACCCTTCAGCCTTCCTCCAAAGACAATAGGTGATTTCACACCGTGCTGTCTGTCATCATTTAAGAACTTCAGTCTCTCTCTCCCCTCTGTATTGGAGCACTCATCCACTTGAAGCAGTCTTTCTTTTGATGTTGATATAGTACTCTTTGTGTTTTTTCTCTGTTCCTACTATCACTCTTTCCTGTTGGGTTCATCCAAATCTTGAAAAAAAAAAATCTTTCTTAAAAATTTCTGTTGATGTGTGGTTTTCAGCCAGGGGAGCTTTATTCTGTCAAGCAATTTCTCATATCTGATCTCAGTCCCTGCATCCAACATTGATTCTTGTGTGCTAACCCATCCCCTTGTTGCTTATGAAATTGGAGCTGGATTTTGGTCATAGGATGTTGAAAGTCAGCGTAAATCACAGCATACTTGCCCAATGTCTGGTGACTTCCTGAACTTCACAAATTAAGAGCATCTACACTTGTTCTGTGAACCTAACAAATAGATGGATCTGTCTTAAGTCTGTTGTTATTACATTGATCTAATCTCTGTATTAGCAGCTCACATGCATTTCTGATTTTCTAAGAGCAAATTAAACACATGTATTGTATGTTTTATGAAAAGGTTGTTGATCGGTTTAAATCCATTAGTACAACAGATGATTGCTAAGACCATAAATTAAATCTGTTTCTAAATTTTTATAATTTCTGGATTTATTCTTTCTTTGTCCATTGAGGATAATAAGAGTTCACTGACTTGATTATTCCTCATATTTTTTCTTTTCCCTTCAATTTTCACTATGGAGACTAATATGAGGAAACCAGGGGCTGTACTGTTACTCAATGGTACAGTGCTTGCTTAGCATGCAGAAGGCCCCAGGTCCCAGTACATGGATTGCCAAAACCCAAAACCAACCAAACCAAAGCCACTCACCCTCCATCAAAAATCTGCCACATTCTAAATACATTATTCTGTATTTTCCATATCATTCTTTTCTTTTTGCTCTATTTGAAATTATGTGTTACTGGTAAAGAAAGTATTATGTGTTATTCTTAAGTATTATTATGAAATTATTAAATGAAACCAGACTGCCTAGGATTATTGTTTCTGTAGAAGCAGAAATAAAAGCCTAGTGCAGTGGTTCACACCTGTAATTCCAGCAGTAGGAGGCAGAGGCAGCCAGGAGCAGAAAGAGCTTGAGAGTCAGCCTGGGCTACCTAAGCAAGCCCCTCCCCCCCTTTTTGTAAAGAATACAAGCAAATAAAAACAAGAATCCCTAAGTTTCCCTAGAAACAAACGACATCCCCAGATTGCTTGGTGTTAGATGATTTCTATTATTCAGCAGACCAAACATTCCTTGTCTATTCTTTTCTATAAAAATGGAGAAAATTAGCCGGGCATAGTTGTGCACACCTTTAATGCCAACATTTGGGAGGCAGAGGCCGGCCGATCTCTGTGAGTTCAAGGCCAACCTGGTCCATATAGTGAGTGCCATCGCAGTCAGGGATACATAGAGAGAGAGGCTGTCTCTAAAGAGATCGAGATTGAGATAGATAGACAGACACACAGACAGAGGGAGGAGGAAACTGGTAAAACGTAATGAAAAGATTTACAGTGGGAGTAATTACTCTGGGAAGTACTTAAATTCCTAAGTTCCTTTTTGTGAACTAGGAATAGTAGTAATAAATGGCAACATATTTGTGTAAATCTGTTAGCTGTCCGGGACAGATTATAAGGGCTCAGCAGAAGTTATTTAGTAAGATACTGAGAACATAATGACGTAGGAGTGTATTTTTGTCTTTAGTTGTAGAAGAATTTAGTAACAATTATGAAATTAAAATCCTTCGCAAACTTGAAACAATGACGCCTTTTGACCGCTCCCGGCTACCGTCGCGGAGCGTGCGCAAATAAGCCTGGCGGGACACAAGTGTCATGGCGCGCTCCATCTGAAGTCTGTGCAGTTTCCTGACAGTGGCGTGTGTTTTTTTCCTCTCACTTTGGACAGGTGAGTTTCCGGATTTGTGGATACTAGGAGCACTTGTACCAATGCCCAGCGACTGTGGGCCGCGCTGCTTTTTTGGCGGAGTTTCGTTTCCGCAGATTTTCTTCTTTGGGCCGACCGCTCGCTTGTTTTCGCAGTTTGAAAAGGACTTGGCAGCGGGGATGGGGACTGGGAGGCTAGAGCGCTGCCCGGAGAGAGGCCCGTGTGGCCGCGGGTGATGCTGGCGTAGTCAGGGACTCCCAGTCTGGTCTAGCACGTTTCTTCCCTCACGTTTCTCGTGAATGTGCTTGTCCTTGTGCGACGTGATCAGGCTGTGAGTAAATGAGTTTTACGCTGAAGTTGGGCATAGGGGCAGGTGACTTGAGTTTTTCCTTTTCTCTTTCGCGTTTCTTTGCTTAGAAAACTTTTCTGTATTTCAAGGGAACACTTGTTTCTTAGTTGGTGAATTTCACTGTGCTGTGGTGTTACAGTGCGGGGTAAGCAGTTTTCACAGTGGTCAGACTGGGCTAAAAAAATTTTTTTTTTAAAAAGATAGTTGTAAAGAGATCTTACAGCGGTTTTGTGACTTACAGGATACTTGCATTTTCTAATTAATTTTAATTTTCCAGATTCATCTTTGAAGAGGACTTGAGACCAATTTCAGATAATCAAGGTATTTGGGTTTATTGTAAATCGTTTATTTGAGTGATCCCTTACACATTAGAATATAAAGAAAGATGTCCCAATTTCTTAGTAATTTTTTGAAAACTAGATTTCCATATAACTAAATCAGAGACTTTTTTGTATTTCTTCCTTAATCTTTCATTTCCGTTAAGTAGCATGGACATGCTCTCCTCCTTTGCTGTTTGTGGCACATCTATTTTCTTTTTGTTTGTCTGTTGTTTGGTCTCTATTATATCCTACTTCTCTGGCAGTTAAATACGACATTTAAAAAAATAACTTATTATTTTCTATGCATTGATGTTTGGCTACATGTATGTCTGTGTGAGGGTGTCAAATCCTGGAGTTACAGACAATTGTGAGCTGCCATGTGGGTGCTGGGAATAGAACCCAGCTTCTCTGGAAGAACAGTCATTGCTCTTAACTGCTGAGCCATCTCTCCAGTCCAAATATGGCATTCTTGAAGGCTTGTTTCTGTACCTCTTTCACCTGGGTTATCTAGATTTTTTTTTTTTTTTTGAGACATTGTCTTAATGTGTATTCCTGGCTAGCCTGGAACTCTCTATATAGACCCAAGTGCTGAGATTAAAGATGTGCACCACTGTGGCAGGCCTGAGCATGAAGTGGTATGTCTTTGTGGCTTTGAATGGTCTTTCCCTCATGGCTAATTTTGCTTGTAGCTCTCATGGGCTTATCAGGTATTAATTTGGGTTTATCAGGTTTTAATTTGGTTTATCAGGTTTGTATTTTGATTTCTTTATTTACTCTGATACTAGTCCCTTATTATATTATGCAACTTACTGTTTTTTTTTTCTCCCACTACGTGGGCTGTCTTTTTACAGTCTTCATGTTGTCCTTGAAGCATGAAAATTAATTTTTTTTTTTTGAGAACAGGTTTCACATAGCCCAAGTTAGCTTCAAATTTGATTTGTATCCAAGGACAGCCTTTAACTCTTCATCCTCCTGCCTCTTACTTCCCAACTGCTAGAATTACAATCATGTGCCACTGTGCCTGGCTCACACATTTTAATTTTGATGAGAGCTAACTTAATTGTTTTCTTTTTTTGCTTTGTCATAACTAAGAAACTAGTGTCTAATGTTGGCAAGATTTATACTTGTGTAAGTTAATAAGAGTTTCATAGTATTAGGTCTCCTAAATTTAAGTCTGTAGCCCCTTTTGTGTTAATTTTTGAATATGATGTGAGATGGGTCTCTAGCTGCATTTCTTTATGTGTGACTATCTAGTTTTAGTATCATTTGTTGAAAAGACTGTTCTTTCTCCCATTGAATTGTTTTTATACTTATGTTAAAATCATTTGATTCAGTAATGTCTGTTTGACGTTTCTTCTTGTCAATCTCTATGAACTAATAACTCTAGAACAGTGCCTATCAAATAAAATTATTTGGAGGGTTTGTTGAACCTAGCTTCATTAAGAATAACTGATTCAGCATGTCTATGGTGAGGGCATAAGACTTCATTTCTTTCAAGTTCCACTTGATGCTAATGCTGCTGTTCTGGAAATCACACTGTGAAAACAACTAATGTATCACATTGGTCTGTGATCTTTGCTGAACATATAAGAGAATTGCTGGGAGTTTAAAGTAATGTAGTGATGCTCCGGTTCCATTTCTAGGTAATGATTCAGCTGGCCTAGGGTTTAGTTGTTTTCTCTCTATTCCTTCTTCTTGTTCCTCTTCCTATTGAACCCATATTGTTGGTAATAATTTCCAAAAGCTCCCCAGGGAACCAGAATGAGTCCTCAAGATCTAGAACTGTTGCGATTGGAAATTCATGGTTCAGGGTATTTGATATTATGAAAAGTTCTTTACCAGTTCACTTGTGTAAGGAACCACTACTCTACCATATCTATCCTTTCTGTCTTTATCTCTATGAAACTTGACTTCCTGTGCTTTTGAGAGGAATTTTTAAGAGATCTTTTTGCCTTATTTAACTATTACTTTTTCCCCCTAAAATTTATTTCCTGGTACTTAAATATTTGAGGATTTAAATCTTTTTATCTACCAGCTTGTCTGAAGTAAAAACTTTAGCTTATTCATAGTGATGAATGAGACTGTGAAAGTAATTATGATATAGAGTCAGGTTTAGGAATGTCTGTATTTTGACTCCTTAAAGTAAAATTCTAGTAATTGAACTGCTGGATGAAAGATGTGTGTGTTGTACAGCCTGAGGTGAATTGGCAGGTGGTTCTGCAGAAAGAGTATACTAGTTGTGCCATGCTTTTAGGGAGCCACAAGGATTTTGCTAGTCTAATTTCTCATCAAGGTAATGATAGATAACTCATTGTTTAAATATTTATTGTTTGTGTAGTTGAGCATTTGATCCTGTTTTTATTGTCGTTTTCATAAATGAATCTTCTGTTTTCTGGGATGCTTACTTCTCAGAATTATATTAGACTCTTACATGGTTTGTGCTTTTCCATTATTGAGAGAAAGCCTAGACTCTGATTCTAACTTTATCAGTGTACAAGTCCTCTAGCTTCAGTAGACACTAGTTTTGTGTGTTCAACAGTGCTCCCTAACTCTGTAACAATGTTGTTTAGCGATTGACTCCTTTTTTCCCTGTTTGTTTAGATTATATTTCCCTTCAGTGGATCTGGTGTAAACATTGTATGTTTTTTTTTTTTTTAGAAACTTTTACTTTTATTAATATGGCATTTAATCATTCATAATCCTTCAGTAGTTCTTAGTAACATTCAGATGTTGTCCTTGGTTTTAGGCTTCCTTACTAGTATAGTGTAGGAAAATAGTGATAGAAGAAATCCAAAGGATTAAGCTTTCATCGTAGATTTCATTCTATGTAAGAATTTCCTCTAGTATTATAGAAAGAGCAGGTAAGTTCAACATTATCAAACATTATTATCTATTTATTTAGTCATTAAGTATGGTGTGCTTGCTGTGTGCCAGCATTGTTGGAGGTGTTGGCAGTGAAAGTGAGATGATGCTTTAGTGCTTATGAATGTTAAGTTGTAGTATGAAAGATGAGCAGTTATCCATGATATCAGGTAGTTAATCATGTGAAGAAAATTGCAGCATACAGTAGAGTTAGACTGTGTGCCCTTGGGCAATGTGGTCATCTTAGCTAAGGTGGTTGGGAAAGGCCTGTCTTAAAGTGGTGTCATTTGTATAAGTGTTGCAGTAAGCCTTGCAGGTGATAGTCCAGCTGAGGAGCAGCATATATGAAGACCTAGTTTGACTTATTCAGTGTGTCTAAAGGTTAGTACAGTAGGGACAGTGGGAAGTTGTGATGGTTAATCATTACTGACTTAACTAGATGAAGACTCACCTAGGAGACAGAGCTCTAGGTGTATCTGTGAAGGGATTTCCAGAGAGGTTTAGATGATGAAGGAATTCCTGTCCTGCATGTGGGCTAGACTTCCAGACTGAATTAAAAAGTGTACAAATGGAGGAAGCCCCCTGAGACAGGCATTCATCCTTCTCTGTTTCCTGACTGTAGTGCAATGTGATGAACCACCTCATGCCACAAACCTTCTTTGCCCCTGATGGACTGTATCTTCTCAACTTGAGCTCAAATAACCCCTTTTTTTGTAGGTACGTTGTCACAGCAGTGAGAACTCAGTTACTCAGACAGAGGTAGCCAGGCCCATACTTTGTGAGACTGGGTGGTCTGCAGTAAACCACTCATCAAGAAGCTGTAAGGTGTTAGGTACAGTCCTGTGCACTTTAGGTAAACCAGAGCAAAGCACAAAAAATCTCTGCTGTTACCACGTGTGTATTCTAATGGAGAGAGGGAATAAAAGACATTTGGGCAAGTGATAAAGTTCTGCAGTTAATAAAGAAAGAAAGAAAGAAAGAAAGAAAGAAAGAAAGAAAGAAAGGAAGAAAGAAAGAGAAAGAAAGAAAGAAAGAAAGAAAGAAAGAAAGAAAGAAAGAAAGAACAAAAACATTTGGGCAGTGGTGGCACACACATTTAATCCCATCACTCAAGGCAGAGGCAAGTGCATCTCTGAGTTTGAGGCCAGCCTGGTCTACAGAGTGAGTTCAGGACAGGCGGGGCTACACAGAAACTCTGCCTGGGGTGGGTAGGGGAAGCAAAAAACCTCAACCAACATCAACAACAAAAACAAGATTAGGGGAGGGTGATAGCATGTATGGGATGGAGTAAGGGGTTTGGTGACTCTTGCAAGTTGTCTTCTGACCTTCATACAGGTACCATGGCGCACACTAGCATTCCTGCACTCTGACACATATCATGCACATAATAAATATAAATATTTAAAAATGATGGCTTGGATCACGAATATCATATGTGTGAGAGTGCTCACAAACAGCCTCAGTATATTTTGAGAGAGGCCAACAGAATTTATTGGTGGATTGGATTTGGAGATAATGCAAAAAGGAGCCAGGGATAATTTTAGGGTTTTGGGTCTAAGCATATTGGATTGCCTTTAAAGGAAAGAGGGAAGTTTGTGAGGTGATGTAGTGCGAGAGACAGAGGACCAGAAATTCTGTTTTTGACTTGTAAAGTTTGATTTGTCGTTAGGCACTCAGACAGTGATTTGCAATAGGCAGTTGCACATCTGAGTGTGAGGTTCAGGGGAAGAGTGGGCTGGTTATATAAGCACAGGGTTGGCATTTCAAAGGCCTCAGAGTGATGAAATCACCAGGGAATGACTGTAGAGAAGGTCAGTTCCTGTAATGGAGCCATGGGCTAGTCCAGGGTTGAGAAGCTGGATCAATGAGAAACAAGGCAAAGACACCTGGCATGGGGCTCCTGTGGTAGGAGACCTAGGAGAGTGTGGCATCCTGATGCCCATGGGGAAATGCTTCAAGGAGGGGTAGTTGGTTCTGTCACATGCTGCAATTGTGTTTCAGAAGATGACTGGGAATCAGTCATGGTATAATATCATTGTAGACCATCTAAATCAGACTTGGTTGTGTGATGGCTACAGTCTGAGAATGGAGGATAATTGTATAAATATAGATGACTCTTGAAGAAGTATTTTTTCAAATGAGAGAACTGTAGGGGAGCTAAGAAGTTTTTTTTTTTTTTTTTTTTTTTCCTGAGAGTTTTTTGTGTTTTGTTTTGTAAATGGAAGAAGTAACAGAATGCTTGCCTCCATGTAGTGGATTTTCGATAGAGTGGCAGCTCATGACAATGCAGGGAGAAGGGACTATTGTTGGAACTTCATGCTTGAGCTGGGCAGTAGTTGGCTTACTCTTAGGCAGTGGGCAGTTTACCCAGTGACCCATTCGAAGGCAGAGCAGAGCACATGGCAGGAAATCATTTCCAGTACAAGAAGGAAGTACTCTCCCTGTGGAATGGAGGGGGGTTGAGGTCTGTGTTGGGCCTTTCTTTTTTTTCAGTAGCACCTCCCTTCTTTAAGAGGTCTGTAAGAAAATAAATTTTTAGTGAATTCCTAAGGTTAGTGACTACATAGTTTCTTTCTTACAGTTCTTCCCTGTCCAAGTCTGTGCACTGTGGATCTGTAAGAGGCCGAGTTTCCTAAATTTGTTCAAACCACTGTTTTTTCACTGACAACTGTAGTGTGTAAATAGAACCTATGTGAGAAAGGCCAAGTGTGCCTGGATGGCTGAGTTGGCAAAGTCTTGTTCATAGGAGATTAATGCTCAGCCCACAAGATCTTAGACTCAAGAGGACAGTTAGTGGTTCAGATGAGTGAGCAGAGTAGGGCTTCACCTCAGTGCGGCTATCAGTTAGCTCCTGGTGCTCAAAGGCTGTGAGCATGGTCTCTGTGTCTGCACCTCCTGTTAGGTGTCACTCCTTAGATAGGTGCCTTCTTTGTGCCAGGCAAGATGGCCTGTTACCCCAAGTTGACATCCACTTGAATGCAAAAAGAAGCCATCTCTTCTGTCAGCTGTTGTATAAAAGGTCTTCCTGGTTGGCTGGGCTTGTTGTGACTGACTCTGAACCAATCACAGCCTTGGAAAAGGGAGGAATTACTGACTATGTGGTGTGCTCATTAACATAATAGTCTTAAGGATGGGTGCTTGGCTTACTTCTTTTTCCCTCTTACTAATGATATAAAGTAGCTGAGATTTAAATAGAGGTTTAAATGATGATACATAATCTGTTAAAGTTTTAAAGTATACACTATAAGTTCCAGGCACAAAAATAGGTCTGGTAGAAGCCACTCTGTTAATTGAATGATGTGAGCAGAAAGATGGGAATCCTATAAATGAAGAAAAAGGAAGTCATCAGAAAGACTTAAAGCCAGCTGAATATAACACTGGTTCACATGATGTGAATGAGGAAAGTGCTCCTCAGTATACCGTTAGTAGATGGCACAGCAGTATGGCCCAGACTCCTCCTATGTGATGCCTTCTTTGGCTTCTTCAGTAAAGTTAGCTTCTCTGTTTTTGTTTATCTCTATTTATTAAAAAAAAATTTTGTTTATTTTTATTTTATGTGTATGGGTGTTTTGCCTGCATGTATTCTGTGTACCATGTGTGTGCAATGCCTGTAGCTACCAGAAGAGGATGTGAGAATTCCTTGAACTGTAGTTACAGACAGTTGTTAGCTGCCGTTTTGGTTCTGGAACTGAACTGGGGTCCTCTGGAAGAGCAGGAAGTGCTCTTAACGACTGAGCCATCTCTACAGCTGTGTTTGCTTATCTTTAAAGTCAGGATAACATTGCTTCTTGCTTTGCAGAGTTGGGAATGGTTGATGACCCTGTAAGAGATTTGCTTGATAAGGATAGAATTAGCACTTTCTGTGCCTCAATACATTTTCTCCCATTCCCATAGTATTTCTTTTCCTTTAAAAATACTCTTTTAACAGTTAGAGAGTCAATCACAGTTGTAAAAATTATGCTGATGTTGTAAACTGTCTCCAAACCTCTTAATGGCAGTATCTGGTGACACTGTAGAATAGTACATTCCCACAGCCAGGGTCCTGACATTGACATAGGGACGGTGTACAACAGTTTTGTCACCACAGGGGTCCCTAACGTTGCTTTCAGTGGGCCTTCCTATTGAGTGGGCCTTAAGTCCATCTAAGCAGCTATTGGTAACACCTGGGGTATAAGTATCACCGTTGTATCCTTGGGGATGTCTTGCCATGCTAGCCATTGTTGTGGTTGATAGGTTTTACAGCTGGGTAAAAAGCTTGTATAGCTCTTTCCAATACTATGAGAGCCAGTTCTCAGGGAGGAGATTTCCTCGTCAGTTCAGCTTCATTCCTCCAAGTCCTGTGTCTGAAGTGTGCAGTGTCTTCAGCAATAGAGTCTTACCTTGGAGCTCTGGGAGGCAGCCAAGAGCAATGACAACAGCCTGTATTATTTTGAGAGTCTCTTCAGCTTTCCTGATGAAGAACTGAAAGGAAGGTTGCCCAGACCTGGCACTGGGGCTTTTGTTAGATAGTCTATTAGCTCTTGGATGGAGCAATATCATCCTGAGTGGCATAACATCATTTAAACAATATATGTATGTATACATACACTTATTATATTTACATTTTTAAGTGTACATTAAAGGTTTCCCTATGAATTTTTCTTTTTCTTTTTTTTTTTTTTTTTGGTTTTTTTGAGACAGGGTTTCTCTGTGTAGCTTTGCGCCTCTCCTGGAACTCACTTGGTAGCCCAGGCTGGCCTCGAACTCACAGAGATCCGCCTGGCTCTGCCTCCCGAGTGCTGGGATTAAAGGCGTGCGCCACCACTGCCCGGCTCCTAAGAATTTTTCAAGCATACTGTTTATGTGTTTTTTTAATTTAAATTTTATTTTATGTGTATATGTGTTTTGCCTGCATCTATGTCTCTGTACCACTCACATGCCTGGTGACTCTGGAGGCCAGAGGGATTAGAGTTACAGATGGTTGTGAGTCTCCATGTGGGTTCTGGGAGTTGAACCTGGTTTCTATGATTAGTTCAAGTTGTATACTCACAACTGAGGATTTGGATCTAGGAGCCACAGATGAGAGAACATGAAACATTGTTCTCACTGTAGAGATATTTCAGTTCCTTAGGTCTGGGTTTCTTACTCAATATTTTCTAGTTCTATCCAGTTACCTACAAATTTCATGGTTTCTTTTTTTCTTTTTTAACTGCTGAATGTTATTATGTAGTGTATATGTACCATATTTTCATTATTTATGAAGGACATTTAAGTTGTTTCTATTTCCTAGGTATTATAACTAGAGAATCAAGCTGGGTGTAATGGTGCACACATTTAATCTCAGCACCTGGGAGGCAGAGGCAGCAGATCTCTGTGAGTTTGGGGCTAGCCTGGTCTACATAGTGAGCTACATAGTGAGATCCTGCCTCAAAAAAGCCAAACCAGCCAGGCACATGCCTTTAATCCACTCAGGAGGCAGAGCCAGGTGTATCTCTGTGAGTTCGAGACCAGCCTGGTCTACAAAGCGAGATCCAGGACAGGCACCAAAACTACACAGAGAAACCCTGTCTTGAAAAACAAAAAAGAAAAAACAAAACAAAACCCAAACCAACCAACCAACCAACCAGCAAAAAAAACCAAACAACCAATCAAACAACAACAAAACAAAATCCCCCAAACCAAGCCTAGAGTCAGTGAACATGGCTGAGCAAGTATCTGTAAAGTAGGATGTTCGAGTTCTTTGAGCAGTTTCCAAGGAGAGGTATAGCTGAGTCATGTGGTAGAACTGCTGTTAGTGTTTTGAGAATTCTTCACACTGATTTCCGTAATGACTGTGTTAGTTTGCAGTCCCTCCGAAAGTGAGTGAGCGTCCCCCGTGCCCTCATCAGCCTTTGTTGTCATTTGTTTTCTTGATCTTAGCGGTTCTGACTTGGGTGAGATGAAATTTCAGAGTAGTTTCAGTTTGCATTTCCTGGATTTTTGGGGTTGTTGAACACTTTTGAAATATAGCTTAGCCATTTTTGTTTCATCTTTTGAGAACTGTGTTTAGATCTGTATCCCATCCTTAAATTTGGTTGTTTTCTTGATTAATTTTCTTTTGATTGTTTTGTGTGGTCTGGACATTAACCCTTGACCAGATGTTTAGCTAGCAAAGATTCTTTCTCACTCTGTGGGTTTCCTCTTCACTTGGTGATTGTTTCCTTTGCTTTACAAAAGGTTTATTGTAGATGTAATTCTAAACAGTCTTATTAAATAAGAAACACAGAGCCAAATAAAGAGTTAAAAGCCTAAGAGGTCAGAGCACTAGCGAATAGCCTTTAGCTTACCAGCCGCTGCCATCCTTCCCTTGAGAAAGAGAGCTACTTCCTGTGTGTCTGTATTTTTTATTGACTTTCTGTTCTGCCTTCTCATTGGTTCTAAACCCAACCACATGACTTCTTTGTCACTGCCCATCTATACAGACCTCCAGATCTCTATGGTTGGTACTTGGATTAAAGGCATGTGTCACCAACCTGGCTATGTCCTTGAACACACAGACTCTGTCTGCAATGTGATCGGATTAAGGGCATGTGCTACCACTGCCAGACTTCTGCTAAATGGCTTGCAATTAGCTCTGACCCCCAGGCAACTTTATTTATTAACATACAAATAAAATCACATTTTAGCACAAATAAAATATCACCATAGTTTTTAGTTTTATGAGGTCCATTTGTCAATTATTACCTAATTGCTGAGTGGACTCCTATTCCAAAAGTCCTTTCGTACATTTATATATTATATAACAATGCTTATGTTTTCTTCTAGCAGTTTCAGATTTTGCACTGAGGTCTTTGATCCATTTGGAGTTGATTTTTGTGCAGAATAATAAGGCTCTAATTTCATTCTTCTACATGTGGTCATCCAGTTTTCCAAGCACCATTTGTTAGAGACGCTATCTTTTCTCAAGAGTGTATTTTTGGCATCTTTGTCAAATATCAGGTGACTGAAGGTACATGCATTGTGGTTGGGTCTTCTGTTTCATTCCATTGATCTATGTATCTGCTTTTGTGCTAGTATCTATAATGTATCTTAAAAACTGGATTGGTAGTCCCTCCCTCTGTCTGTCTGTCTGTCTGTCCGTCCGTCTGTCCGTCCATCCCTCCCTCCCTTCCTTCCTCCCCCCCCTTCCTTCTTTCTCAGGATTGCTTTGGGTATTCATGGTCTTTTGTGGTTCTGTGTGAATTTTAGGATTTATTTTTTCTAATTTTGTGACACTGTCTTGGGTATTTTGATTGGGATTGAAGTGAATCTGTCAATTGCTTTTGGTAAGATGACTATTTTTATAGTCTTAATTCTGCCAATCTGTGCTCACTTTGGCAGTACATATACTAATTCTACCAATCTCTTGAACATTGGGAAGCCTTTCTATTTGGTTATGTCTTCCTGAATTTTTTTCTTCAGAGGTTTAAAGTTTTCATTGTAGAGGTCTTTCAGTTCCTTGGTTAGATATTTTATTTCTTTTTAGAGGCTATTGTGAATGGGAGTATTTCCATGATCTTTTTCTGTTCTTACAGCTTAAATTAATCCATTTCTATAAATCTATACCTTGCCACATGGCTCGTGGCTTACCGGCATCTTCACATGCTGCTTGTCATCGCGGGCAGCTGGCAGTGTCTCTCTGACTCAGCCTTCCACTTCCCAGCTTTATTCTCCTCCTTGTCCCGCCTATACTTCCTGCCTGGCCACTGGCCAATCAATGATTTATTTATTGACCAATCAGCAACACACTTGACATACAGACCATCCCACAGCACTACTGATTTTTATTAGTTGATTTTGTATCCTGCAACTTTACTGAAAGTATGTCATTTCTAAAAGTTTTCTGGTAGAATTTTTGGGATCTTTTATATATAATATCATATCATTACAAATAGGAGTGTGTTGACTGATTCTTTTTCTCTTTGCATCCCTTTAATTCCCTTCTCTTGTCTTATCACCCTAGCTAGCACTTCAAGCTCTGTACTGAAAAGGAAGGGAGATAGTGGACAGCCCTCTCTTGATTTTTGATTTTAATGAGGTTGCTTTGAGTTCTTTTCCATTTAGAATAATGGTGGCTGTGGGTTTGTGATGGCCTTGATTATATTGAGATATGTTTCCTCTAGCCCTATTCTCTTTATGAGTTTAAGAAAAAATTAAAAAGATTTACTTTATTTTATATGTATGAATGTTTTGCCTGAATGTATGTTTGTGTACCACATATATGCCTGATGTCCTTGAAGTTCAGAAGAAGGCATCGTCTTGGAATTGGAGTTATAGATGGTTGTGAGCCACCGTGTGGATGCTGGGAATGGAACCCAGGTTCCCCTGCAAGAGCAACATGTTTCCTTATCTGCCAAACTATCTCTGTATCTCTTTCTCTAGGACTTTTATCATGAAGGCATGTTAGATTTTGTCAAAGGCTTTTTGTGGATCTGTTGAGATGATCATATTGTTTTTTATTTTTTAAAACTTATTTATTTATCTATTTATTATTTATTTTTAGTTTTTGCTTTGTAGACCAGGCTGGCCTTGAACTCACAGAGATCCTCTTGGCTCTGCCTCCTAAGTGTTGGGATTAAAGGCATGCGCCACCACTGCCCGGCAATCATGTGTTTTTTTATCTTTAAGTTCACTTATATGATTTATTACATTTCTCTAAATCATTGGGATAAAGCTAACTTGATTTTTTTGATATATGCCTATGTTTGTTTTGCAAGTATTTTATTAATGATTTTAACATCTGTATTTGTCAGGGATATTGGCTGGTAGTTTTCCTTTTTGTGTGTATCTTTATTTGGTTTTGATATTAGAGTAATATTTTTTAGTCATTTGTCAATACTGGTTTTGACTGGCATAGCTTTCTAGTGAGACATACAAATATATATATATATATATATATATATATATATATATATATATATATATATATAAACATATTCTAAAAATAATTTTGTGTGTATGAGTGTTTTGTCTGTCTGTATGTTCACCAAAAGTGTGCCTGGTGCTGAAGGAAGTCAGAAGGTTTCAGATTCCCTGAACTGGAGTTATGATTGTTGTGAGCCTCCATGTGGGTGCTGGGAATGGAACCTGGGACCTCTTCAAAGCAACAAATTCTCTTATCTGCTGCACCATCTCGCCAGCCCAGCAGTCAGACAGACCATTCCTTGAGGGCCTTGGTGGTCATTGGCCTCACAGCAGTGACTGAGGGGCATTGCTTGGCTTTCACCCTCCTTTTTCTTGAGAAGGCCCTGCCCGCCTTTTCATTCCATGGTATTAGTTGTGGCCTTGACACGTCAGTCATGGGCTATTCCACTGTCTGCTGGACTTGTATTGTTGTTTCTTTGAGGTTCTCCTCTTGCGTTTTCTGTGAACTTAGGCTTCAAAGAGTTGGTTAGATTCAAGGTTGGTAAGAATTGTTTACCAGTACAATGCTAAGCAGATTTTAATAAACCTGAACTATTTGTCACTTTTTTATGTGCTACAGAAGATGCCTTCTGCCTCCTGTGATGCCCTGCTGGATGACATAGAAGACATCATGTCACAGGAAGATTCAAAGCCACAAGATAGGCATTTCTCAAGAAAGCATGTATTTCCTAAAGTACGAAGACGGAATACCCAAAAAGATTTGCAAGAGGAGCCCAGGCCACCAAGCGACAGGTAAGCATTCTCAGAATTATATCCCTATCCAACTAGGGGAGAGGCTGGCACAGCTGGCCCACACCATATGTGCTGTAGCTCCAGTTTTAGGATCTTTATATTTATAATTGAAAACATATATATATATTTTTTTTCCGAGACAGGGTTTCTCTGTGTAGCTTTGGCACCTTTCCTGGAACTCACTCTGTAGTCCAGGCTGGCCCCCAACTCACAGAGATCCACCTGCCTCTGCCTCCTGAGTGCTGAGATTAAAGGCATGTGCCACCACCACTTGGCAGAAAGCATAATTTTTAAAAATTGAATGGTTTCAGATTTGGTAAGTAATAGATTAAAAAGGAAGAGATGCCAAGGGGATGGAGAGTGGATTTAGGAGTTAGGGAGATGAACATGATCTAAATACATTGTAGGGAATTTTCCAAGAATTAATTAAAACAAAACAAACCTCTAGATTGTATGTTCTTTGAAGGAAGGGGTAGGCCACTAGGAGTCACTTTGATTTGACTATAGTCGGTATAAGTGTTGTAATTGCAAATTAAAACTTTTATTGAAGTCGGGCGATGGTGGCGCATGCCTTTAATCCCAGCACTCGGGAGGCAGAGCCAGGCGAGTCTCTGTGAGTTCGAGGCCAGCCTGGGCTACCAAGTGAGTTCCAGGAAAGGCGCAAAGCTACACAGAGAAACCCTGTCTCGAAAAAAAACCAAAAAAACCCCAAAAAACAAAAAACAAAAAAACAACTTTTTTTTTTTTTTTTTTGGTTTTTCAAGACAGGGTTTCTCTGTGTAGCTTTGTGCCTTTCCTGGAACTCACTTGGTAGTCCAGGCTGGCCTTGAACTCACAGAGATCCGCCTGGCTCTGCCTCCCGAGTGCTGGGATTAAAGGCGTCCGCCACCACCGCCCAGCAAAAAAACAACTTTTATTGAAACTTTTGATTCTTATGCTACAGCGGTATTTTGGACATGTGATTATTCTTAGCACATTAGTGAATACTCAGGAATTGGACAAAGGTACTGGGCACAAAACATCGTCCTTTTTACATTATTGTGTTGGAAAACAATCACATAGTTGTACAATTCAAATTAGCTCGTAATTGTTTAGTAAAGTGTGGGAAGGTTTAATGGTTACTTTGTGTAGATTATGAGCTTTTCAAGCCTGTGCATTTAGAATGTGCTTGTGTTTTAGTGACGTTAGTCACATTGATCCCAAGCATGTCTTTACTGTCACTTCTGTTTACTTGGAAATGGTTAGGGCAGTCTCAGGGAGAGTCTTTCTTTCCTTCCTAAATAAATTGTTTGGAAACCTATGAGAGGACTAACTTCAATCATGGAGTTTTCAATTTTGATCATTTTTAATCTATAAATTGTAAATGGATAAAGATTGCAACTAGTGTTTAAGAGTCTGTGAAGGTCATCAGACTTTGTTTTTATTTATATATTTTTTTGTATTGTATATGTGTATATATGTTCATGAGAACGTGCAGGTGCCTCTGTGTGTGTGTGTGTGTGTGTGTGTGTGTGTACATGTTCATGTGTATTGTATGTGCTCATGTGTATTGTGTGTGTTCATGTGTATTTGTGTGTGTGTGTGTGTGTGTGTGTGTGTGTACATGCACATGCTACAGGTCATATTAGGTGTTTGCTCTCCACCTTATTTCTTGAGACAGGGACTCTCACTGAAGTTGGAGCTGTAGATTTGGCTAGGCCGGCTGGCCAGTGTGCTCTAGAGATTCTCCTGTCTTCTCTCCCCACAAGCACTGGTTCTGGATGCCTGCTGCTCTGCCTGACTTTAATCTGGGTGCTGGGAGGCCAAACTCAGGTCCTCATCCTTGCAGGGTGGTACTTTACTGGCTTCACCAGTCTCCGCAGCCCTTACCTCTTCTCTGGGTGGTATTGCTGCCTCTGCTAGTTTCTGACCGATCATTTGTGTGTATCTTTCTAAAAGTTGCATCAGTAGGTATGGTTAGTAGGAATTAAAACTACAATCCAGAGAAATACTTTTCTTCTTTTTTTTTTGAGACAGGGTTTCTCTGTGTAGCTTTGGAGCCTGTCCTAGATCTCACTCTGTAGACCAGGCTGGCCTTGAACTCACAGAGATCCACTTGCCTCTGCCTTCTGAGTGCTGAGATTAAAGGTGTGTGCCACTATTGCCCGGCTTGAGAAAACCTTTTTTGAGGCAAGCTCTCTTGTAGCTTGGTTCAATGATGACCCTCAACTTATAATCCTCCTGCTTTTCTTTCCTGAGTGCTGGGATTACAGGTATGTGCCACCTGGCATGAAAGGACAATTTTTATTTATATTTAGAATTTTTTAAAATTACATTTTATTATCACGTGTGAGTGCGCATGAATACATGTGTATGTGAGTGAGGGTCAAGGGTCAACTTGGAGTCAGTTCTCTTTCTCTAACAAGTATCTTGGGATGGAACTCAGATCATTAGGCTTGATGGCAGGTACCTTTACTTGCTGAATCTTCTTGTGGGTCCAAAAGGACATTATTTATTTATTTTTAATTAAAAAATGTTTTGGTTTTTTATTTACCATTTTATTTTTCCCCCTTTTATTGAAAATTGATTTTTTCCCTTTCTTTACTCCTTCTGGTTCCTCCCCTCATCCCTTCCCATCTGGATCCACTCCCTTTCTGTCTTTCATTAGAAAACAAGCAGGCTTCTAAGAGGTGATAATAATAAAGTAAAATATAGTAAGATAAAACAAAAAGACACTGATCTATGAGTACAACAGAATGTCATTAGTAGTCATTTTATTGCTATATTCTTTTAGTAGAACAGTAGTATTTGGCTTCCCCTAGGTCCCTGGCCTATCTATTCTCAGGTTTTTGGCCACCTGAGCAGTGTTGGGGGATGGGTTCCATCTCATGGAGTGGGCCATAGATCCAACCAGGTATTCGTTGTATTTCCCACAAACCTTGTGCCACTATTGTACTAGTCCATCTTGTATGCAGGTCACCATTGTAGACTGAAGTTTGTAGCTGCGTTAGTGTTTACCTCTCTCCTTTAGTAGTATGCGAGCACCTTCCAGTACCGCCAACATTCGTCAGTAGGGGTGAAGGCTCTAGGTAGGCCCCAGCTCTACTTCTCCATGGTCAGTGAGTTGTGTAGGTGATGTCTTCAGCAATAGAGTCTTACTATAAGCTTGTGGAGAGCAATCTGTAGTACTGTAAGTTTGCCAACTAATAGCCTGGGCTGTTTGGGGTTTCCCACGGCACCCCTTTGGCTAACAACTCAACTAGAGATAACCCATTCCCAGTATTGGAATTTGTGGACAAGAGATGCCAAAAGGATATTTTTAAATGTAGAGATTCTTCTTGTGATTCTGTGGTTATTTTATCTAGATTTTAAAACATTTTATTTATTACTATTGTGTCTTTGTGCATGACATGTATAAGTGTGTCTTAGTTAGGGATTCTATTGCTGTGACAAAGCACCATGACCAAAAGCAACTTGGGGAGGAAAGGGTTTATTAAGCTTACACTTGCACATCACTGTTCATCATTGATTCTAGTTTGTCATCTAGTGGCTTTTATTTTAAAAAAATCACTTAAAGATACTCACTTTGTTTTAATTGATTACTTAACAGCACTATTCCAGGCATACAGAAAATTTGGATACGAACATGGGGCTGCTCACATAATAATTCAGATGGAGAATACATGGCTGGACAGTTGGCTGCCTATGGTTATAAAATTACAGGTAATGAGACCCATAATGTATTTTATTGATTAAGTTTCAGAGTTGCAGATTTTGGAGACAGGTAGTCTAGCCCCAGCATTTTAGTGGTATTTTAGTGTAATTTAATAATTTGAAGGTAGGACTCTAATAGCTACTATATATTATTAGATAGCTGGTTATCATATTTTTTACCTTTCATTTTTGTTTGTTTATTTATATGACCTTTTATTTTGTGTGTGTATATGTGTGGGTACACATGTGCAGTGGTACACATCTGGAGGTCAGAGGACAGTTGCAGGAGAGGATTCCTCTCTTTTCCTGTGTGGGACCCCATGGGTAAAACTTACATCAGGCTTGATGACAGGTGTCTTTACCCACTGAGCCATATCACCTTTTAAAGTAACATTAAAGCCTTTTTTATTTTGAAATGAAAAGCTGTAGAAACTTCATGTAAGTCCTTTACCCAGCCTCTGATATCAACATGTTACATGACTGTACTTTTATAAATAAGTCAGAATATTAGCACCTTTGTGATATTGCTGTCTAAACTGTGTATCTGCCTTGAATTATACAGCTTTTCCCTGTAACTTTTTGTTTCTGTTCCTGGGTCTGTTCCAGGGTCCCACAATTGTTATGTTTTGGTAGTGTTTGAAAATTTGTGACATATCCTCAGTACTTTCTCTTACTGCCTTCATATTTCTGAAGAAAACTGGTTATTTGTTTGTCAAATGTTCCTGTCTTAGTTACTTTTCTGTTGTGATAAAACACCTTGACCAACACAAGTTAGAGGAGAGTTTATTTGGGCTTATGGTTCCAGTGGATTAGAGTCTATGAAGGCCACCAGGAGGTAGCAAGTAGCAGGTAAGGTGGCTAGAACCATTCCACCACTGGTCACAGCCTAATCTCTTATGTCCTAATATCCATTGAAAACTGGTCTAACTCCGTTCCTGGGTCTAGTTCCAGAGCTTTTATGGCTTGCTGAAGCTTGAGCATGCCATTCTTCTGCTGCTGGCCCATGCTTGTACAAGTGGGAACCATAACTGTATCCTTGGTGGGGTTGGAAAACTTCAAAGTCTCCAGCTGGAGCATGGCCTTGTTTGCATGCTTCTTGTAAAGGGGTTCCAGAGCCTAGTAAGAAAAATGGGGCTTTGAGCTGTTGCAACTGGACTTGGAACATGTCTGGAATTTATACATCTTTAGGAATTTTCTCCCGTGGTGGAATATCTTTATGGGTTAGGTGCATTCTCATCTTGAGTCCTTCACAACCAACTGCTTACCAGTCAAGACTGGATTAGGTATAACCATTATTAAGGCAACTTATAAAAGAGAGTGTTTAACTGAGCTTATGGTTCTAGAGGGTTAAAGTCCACGATGATGGGGCAAAGACATGGCAGTAGCAACATCTGGGAGCTCACATCTCAAAAGCAGGAGGTTGAGAGAGCATATGGGGGATGGTGGGAGGCTTTTGAAATCTCAAGGCTGTCCCCAGAGACAGGCTTCTCTAATGCGGTCACTTCTCCTAATCCTTTCCAAACATTTTGGTCACCAACTGGGAACCAAATATTCCAATATATGAGCCTTTGAGGGGGTCATTCTCATTCAAATTACCATATCAGATATAGCCAGTCTTAATACTTTTTGTTCATTAAAAATTCTTTTTTTTTTTTTTTTTTTTTTGATTTTTCGAGACAGGGTTTCTCTGTGTAGCTTTGCGCCTTTCCTGGAACTCACTTGGTAGTCCAGGCTGGCCTCGAACTCACAGAGATCCGCCTGGCTCTGCCTCCCAAGTGCTGGGATTAAAGGCGTGCGCCACCACTGCCCGGCACATTAAAAATTCTTAAAATACACTTTTAGAATTACTACTTTATATTCAATATTAAGTCTTAGTATAATTTATCTCAAGCTTGCTTTAATATGTTCTGATGGTGTAATTTAATAAGAAGATAGCCTTTCAGGAAATTTATAAAACATTAAAAACATTAGCACCAACCTCTAAGGTGATAGTAAATATCCACTATATTTTAGTTTACAGTTTAATCCATTAGCAGTTTGAATATGGCCTAATGAAAGTAGTCCCTATATAACAGAACAGTTCTATTTTAAATAAGAATCTAAACTTTCTAAGTGTGGTAGTCTTGTGGCACACATCTGCAATCCCAGCACTTGGGAGGCAGAGAATGGAGGATCACCTATGAGTTCAAGGTCAGCCTGGCCTATATAGTGAGTTTCAGGCCACCTGAGCTAATTGGTAAGACTTTGTTACAAAACAAGACTAAATAAAACAATTTACTCTTTATTATGCATATTTAATTTGGATTTTTAAAAAAATTACATCTATTTATTTTGTGTGTATGCATGCCAGGACATTCATGTAGAGGCCAGTGGAAAATTTATGGGAATCAGCTCTCTCTTTGCAGTGTGGAAACTGGAGCTAGAACTCAGGTTGTCTGGCTCCCTGGTAGTCTCCTGTACCCACTGAACCCTAATTTTGATTTCTTATTTGGAAATATTTTAAAAGGGAGAATTAAAAATTGAAAATGAAATTTATTTTTCTTACTAATGTAGTATATTACTTTTATTACTTATATATACTTATATTAATTACATGCATTTATATTTCATATACCATTTATTATCTTCACTTTATGACTTGAATGCTATAGACTGTAAATCACTTACTTTACTCATCTAGGTATATAATAGGCCTGGGAAATATAAATAGGTCTAGCTTCTATGAGATACTGAGGAAGGAAATCTTTACTTTTTTTTTTGTTATTTCTAGCATTTTTTTATTTTAAAGTTTATAAAATTTCTTTTTATGTGTGTTTGCCTGTGTATATGTCTGTACACTGTATGTGTGCAATGCCCTCAGAGTCCAAAAGAGGACATCAGATCCTTTGGGACTGGAGTTACAGACAGATGTGAGCCGTCAAGTGGATGCCAGGACTTGCACTTGAGACCTTTGGAAAATCATTCATGCTCTTAACTGCTAAGATATATTTCCAATACCATTTGTAGCAATTTTTTATCAAACTATATTTATTTTATGTATAGCAGTATACTTTACACATTAATTTTTATTTATTTGTTTAGATTTTATGTATGAGTGCTCTGCTTGTCAGCAGAGGGCACCAGATCTCATTATAGATGGTTGTGAGCCACCATGTGGTTGTTGGGAATTGAACTCAGGCCTCTGGAACAGCAGTCAGTGCTCTTAACCACTGAGCCATCTCTCTAGCCCCCAATTTACACATTAAATAACATCATAAGAGAATGATTTGATGGGTGGTGGTGCACACGCCTTTAATACCAGCACTCAAGAGGCAGAGGCAGGTGGATCTCTGTGAGTTCGAGGCCAGCCTGGTCTACAGACTGAGTTCCAGGACAGCTAGGGTTGTTACACAGAGAAATCCTGTCTTGAAAAACAACAACAACAAAATAATATATATATATTTGTAGAGAGAGAGAGAGAGAGAGCGTTAGAGAGTGAATGAGAGAGAATGAATGAATGATTTGATATAGCTTTATACTTTTTTGACAAGTGTTTCACTATGTTGCTCTGGTTGGTCTGCAACTTCCTATGTTGACTGGCTGGCCATGAACTCAGAGATTAATCCTCCTGCCTCTGTTGGGATTAAAGGCATATACTACCATGACTAGTCTACCTTCATATTATTGTGTGTATGTGCACTTATATGGGTTCTGAGGATCCAAATTGTTAGCTTGCAAAGGAAGTGTTTTATACCCTGAGCCATCTCCACAGCCCGTCAATTTTCAATTTTTTCTTTTTTAACACTGTTGAATTCACTCAGTTTTTACCTATGCTAAACCATGGGCTATATTCCCCAATTCTCTGTAGACCTCAAGTTTAGATCTGAAGCATAATTTGCATGATTTTGGATTACTGATGTCAATTTTCTTGATTATTCTGGAATAGTGGGATCTTTTCAAAATTATTAGTTTAGATTGTTTGGTTAATTAAGTATGGGCCTGAAATAACAATGAATATATATAGGTGTTTAATTTAGATTTCATGTACTGAATACAGAGATTACTGAAAACAGTGTATAGAGAAATCAAGATTTCTTAATGGCTACTTATAGATGTTTTGCTTTTTGGTTAAGAAAGATGAGGTGGATTAAGATACTTGAAATTGCTGCTTTTAACCCTGAGTCCAGTACATAATTATTCTGCAGGAAACCTTCATAAAAATTTTGAGTAGTTAACTTAACATTTCTTTCTACCATTTTTCATTTTGAAGGAAAAGATTCATAATTTTAAGAAACTTCTTTTGAGACAGGGATTTAGACTACCCAAGTAGCTGAGGATGACCTTGAATTTCTGTTCCTCTGCCTGGTTTTGTGCAGTGCTGCAGATGCAGCCCAGGGCCTAGAGCATGGTGGGCAAGCACTCCATCCATGGAGGAGATCCTATGGAGACAAAGGATGTATTCCCTAACAAATGTCACTCAGGACAGTTAATTGGTATCAAGGATAATGGGAAATGCTAGAATTAAATTGGCAAGGTGGCCAGCAGGTGAACTTTCCTCATGGGAGCCATTGCTTTTTTAAGAAATAATATGGTCTGGCAGGGCTTGGAGGAGGTGTATTGGGAGACTGAGGCAGGAGAGCTGTGAGGTGTGGACAGCCTGGGCTGTGTAGTGGGACACTGTCTCAAAATCAAGTAGAAATGTAGTTTGAATGCCTACATTCCAGGAACACTTTCTTCAAGGAAGAGATTTTTATAGGATGAACTTTCCCCTTAGTAAGGATTTGGTTATTGTTTCTGAATTATTTCTTTTGGAGATCTGCTAAATTATTTTCTGTGTCTTCATTTGGTGTAAGTCATCATGTTTTCACACATCAGGTGTTAGAAACAAGTGGCCTGTGGGTAAGATTTGAGACATAGTAAAACAAAGTGTTTTAGTTAATAATAGACAGTTTTATTTTTTTATTTTTCCTTCCTGACTCTATAGCCCAGACTGGCCTTAAACGCTCAGCTTCCTGAGGGAGTACTGGAATTTTAGATGGTTGTATTTTTGTTTGTCTTAATTGGTTCTGGGAATAGTTCTAGAAGAACTCTTTAAGAGTAGCAGTGATTTTTTTTTTTTTTTTTTTTTTTAAACATAGGGTCTCACTGTCTCCTTCCACTGTGTAGACCAGGCTGGCCTCAGCTTATAGAACAGTAGTAATTATTATGCTTTTTGGGTCTCTTAAGAATCTCTAATAATACAGTTCTATCAAAGAATTCATAACCACTGCCTCATCCTATATGGGCCTGTCTTCTCTAGGTGGTTACACCTGCTGCAGAATGCATGTGCATTTTGGTTTGTGGGAAGGTTCATCATCTCCAGGTTGAAATTCTTATTCATAAGCACATGAGGATAGTGTGTGCTTGTGGACAAACTTATGGAAGTCAGAATTGAGTGTCTATCTTGGGTGTCCATAGATTCAGAAAGCTTAAACATTGCTAGACTTTTAAATTGTTTGATGGTTTCTTTGTATCTTTGTGTATAGTTTATTCATTTGGCAAGTATGAACATACTGTGAACATACTGTGTATTCATGATATTCATGGGTAGAGTTCTGGGAGCTTGTGGAGATACAAAAGAGAATCTTTATATTCTTGGTTAAATCTTAGAGGTTATTTTAGACAATGCTTATTTCTAATCTTTTTTTTTTTATAATACAGAGAATTAGGATCTGCTGTATTTAAAGCTTTATAATTTATGTTTTAGAAATTCTTTGTCGTGTCAGGTCAGAATGTAGCGTTTAATATTTGATTTAAGGAAATTTCTATGTGAAGCAGGTACTTGGTGTAGAGAGGCAGACGAGTGGAGTGATTCAAGCATGTAAAGTACTTCTGGGCTTTGGCCACTCAACTTGAAGTAACTTTAACTTTTTGTGTCTGAGGTCAGTTACATATCTTTGATATATGTGTGGAAATGTTTGCATAAAAATATATCCAAGGATCACATACTGATGAGAGGATTATTTAAAAGAATCTTAAAATGAAATTTTTGTGTTTGAATTGAGGTTGACAGAAATAATGCCTGTTACACAAAGTCACTTCAAAACAGTGGCAGCAGCAAATGTTACCTGCTTGCTTACCTCAGTTTCCTTTACTAGCTTGTGATGATGTCACTCAACACGGAACGAAACATAATAAGCTTACCCATATAATAAATTATATTAAGACACAGAGTAAGCTGGGTGGGATGATGCATGTCTTTAGTCCCAGCACTCCTAAGAGGGAAATTTCTTTAAATGGTGGAAGGAGGTAGGGGGCAGTGGATTTCTGTGAGTTCTAGGCCACTCTGGTCTATATAGCGAATTCCAGGACAGTCAGGGCTACACGGAGAGACCTTTTCTCAAACAAACAAACAAACAAACAAACAAACAAACTCCCAAGAAACAAAAAATAACAGAGAATAGATTGATTGTGTGAAAATCTGTAGAAGCAGTAGACTTCAACTATTCCAATATACTGTGAAATGAAAAATGTGACATCTGTTCTTTCTGGTTAGGCTAGTTCTAAGTGTAAGGAGTTTTGCACACATTTTTAGGAAGGGGAGATGAACTGCTGAAAAGCTTAGTGTATGCAAGATATTTCCGTGTAATTTTGAAGTAACAGATGAATTAACTGGCACGAGACTAACTTATACTTTAGAATAAGATTGAGACTGGAGAAGGAAGACTAATGGACACATGAAGACATGTTGAGAAGGAACCACCTAGCTCGTTTGCACTAGAGCCCACATTGAGATTTAGGCATATCTGCATAGCTTTATGTGTTTGCCTCATGCTATGTGGTCCCTTGGAATCGGTGTTTTAAGAGCCATTCAGTGTGGAAATCTACTATTAATAATAGCTTTTGTTAGAGTAGTTTTTGTTGTCCAACATTTAAAAAAAAAATCCCTCTTAGGAGTCTTCATGTGTGGTCCTTTTGAGAAGTTTTTCATTTTTGAGAGGGAGAGAGAAAGAGAGCCATTGTTACGTTGGCAATATATTTCATTGCAGAGTTGAAAGTTTGAAGTCTTTCTTTTATTATGGTTAGTTTTGTCAACTAAGAGCTGCTTGGTCAATTTCTACTTCCTTAATTACAAATAGAGTTCATAGAAACTCCATAGAAACACAAGAAGAAAAGTTTTGATTTTTGAATTCTTGATTCCCTGATGAAATTCAGTGGGAGCCTGTTGTGTGTGCTCATCATTCTAGCACTTAAGAGGCAGAGGCAAGTGGATCTCTATGTGTTTGAGGTCAGCCAGACCTACATAGTAAAATCCTGTCTCAAAAACAAAACAAAACAAACAAAACAAAACAGAGCAGAGCAGAGCAACAACAACAAAAGAAATTCAGTGGAAAATATCATTACCTTTTCTTTGTGCAGGTTACCAGCTAACTTTTCTCAGCTATCTCTTTCCTCTATCTCATCACCAGGACCGTTCACATTTTATACTATAGTACAGTTTTTGTGGTACAGTTTGTAAAATACTCATTTTTATGATCCTAACCTTACATACTTTATAACCAAAGACAAAGACAGGACTTTATTAATCTAAGCTTTAAAAATATTTAAAATATCATGACTTTACATTTCTGACTTTATTGGACTGTATGCATTAGTGATGAATACTTATAGTGAGGTATTCAGTTATGTGTTGAGTAGTGTATTTAACAAAAACCATTTTACTCAAGAGTCCTCTGCAGAGATTTTCTGTAGTCAAAGGTGATGCCTTGATAAACTTAGAAGTCTACCTGGAGACCTACTTCCTGTGTATCTGTCTTTTTATTGACTTTCTGTTTTGCCTTCTCATTGGTTGTAAACCCAACCATATGACCTCCTCGTCACTGCCTGTCTATACAGACCTCTATGGTTGGCATTGAGATTAAAGGTGTGTGTCTCCATGCTGGTGGTGTCCTTGAACACATGGAGATCTGCCTGTCATGTGATCAGGATTAAGGGTGTGTGCTACCACTGCCAGACTTCTGCTATGGCTTGCTATTAGCTCTGACCCCCAGGTAACTTTATTTATTAACATACAAATAAAATCACATTTCAGCACAAATAAAATATCACCATACGTCACTTTATTGATAGTGTTGGGTCTTCACGTTATTCTAAGGCTCAGAAGTTAGCCATAGAAATGGTTCTAGAATGAGAAACAAAGGTGTCCATACATCAGAATAGGAACTGTGTGGAGCCAGAGAGCTAGCTTAGCAGTTAGCAGCACTTGCTGCTTTTGTAGTCAGTTTTGTAGTCAGGTCAGTTTCCAGCGTCCATATGGTGTTTCACAACTGTCTCTACCTCTAGTTCTGGAGAATCTGATGCCCTTGCAGGCCTCCACCAGCACTGCATATACATGGTGCACAGACATATATTCAGGGAAAACAGCCATAAACATAAAATAAAAATGAATAAAATATGAATGTACTCCTTAGGGGCCTGAAGAGATGGGCCATAGGTTAAGAGCACTTATTGTTCCTGCAGAGAACCCGAGTTCAGTTCCTAGTTCCAACATGGGTGGTTCACAACCATCCCTAACTACAGTTTCCGGAGATCCAGCATCCTCTTCTGACCTCTGCTGCCAGCATCAGGCATGCACACAGTGCATAGACATACATATGAGTGAAGCACTGATATACATACAATAAAATAAAACAAATCTTAAAAAAACTATTTCTGTAACTTGCCAGTAATTCACTTTCCTCTTCCGATGACTGGAAATTATCACATATTAGGTTACTTGCATGACCTGATGCTATTACTCAGAAGCATTCTGTTTTGCTGGCCATGTTTTTCCACTGCTAAGGCAGAAAGTTGAGAATCTTATTCAAAACTGCCTTTGTGCAATGCTGTTCTAGCATGGGGGCAGTAGAAGTGGATCAGCCATTTTCGGAGGTGTCCCCTGATGCAGGAAACAGCACTGTGGTAAGATGACCGTGGCCCCTGATCACTGAGCTGTTTTGTCGATTCTCCCCAGCACTGTGAAGGAGGGAGCTAACAGCAGTCCTAACCAGGCTTTGTAGCTTGCCCTTTATTTTCCCAGACAACAGAAATGAAACAGCTTACAATACTGAGATGGGGGCGGAAAAGTTTGGAGATACCTAAATGTCAAAGGAGACCCCTTGTCCATGGTATTGCAGGGTGTGTAATAAACAGTGGGACTGAAGACACACTCTCTTTTTGTTTTACAGGTGAAAGGGATGAGGGTATTGGATCCTTGGATTCCTGGACTCATTACCCTGAGTCAGGAAACATGATATGGACTAAGCAGGACTTGAGTTAGGGGCATTTGGATTCAGGAAGGTGGATGGAAAAGGGCAGCAGAGTCAAGGATACAAGTGTTGGTTTAGGTTGTGGAAGAGGAGCAGTATTGTAGAAGAGCAGAATACATTTCCCACTATTGTTTTTTTTATTGAAAGTAATGTTTTTCATTGAAAATAGATTTTTTAAAAAAGATTTATTCATTTATTATGTATGCAGTGTTCTGCCTGCATGTTTACTTGAATACCAGAAGAGGGGACCAGATCTCAGTATAGATGGTTGTAAGCCACCATGTGGTTGCTGGGAATGGAATTCAGGGCTTCTGGAAGAGCAGCCAATGCTCTTAACCTCTGAGCCATCTCTCCATCTTTCATCTCTGAAAATAGATTAAAAAAAAACAACAACTATATATTCTGATTATGGTTTCCCCTCCCCCAACTCCTCCCAAATTCTTATCACTTCCTCACTCATCCAAATCCCCACCTTTTCTCATTAGTATATAAACAGACATCTAAAAAAATAACATAAAATAAAATAAAAACAAACAAACTGAAGAAAAAGAGCCCAGGAAAAAGCTCAAGAAACATAAAGACGCAGGGACACACACATTCACATACATAAAACATAAAAACACAAAATGGGAAATCCCAATAGATATGCAAGGACTTGTAAAGTTAAAAAAATGCCCTGAAAAAGCGTTATGATGCAGTGAACCTCCAAAAATGCCATTGAGTTTGTTTTGTGTTGGCCATCTACTGCTGAGTATGGGACCTGGCCTTAAGAGTGGTTTGTATACCTTGTGAGACTCCATTGGATCAAACTAACTTTTCCTTTGTGAGCAGTTATCAACTGGAGATAGCTTCTAGGCTAGGGATATGGGCTTATGTCTACTTGCCTTCTCAGTGCTGGGACCCCATCTGGCTTAGACCTTTGCAGGCCCTGTGCATGTTGTCAGAGTCTCTGGGTTCATATGTGCATCTTGCTGTGTCTAAAGGCCTTTTTCCTTGGTGTTCTCCATCCCCTCTGGCTCTTACAATCTTTCTGCCTCCTCTTCTGCAGGGTTCCCTGAGCCCCAGAGGGAGGGAATTAAATTTAGGGTCTCTAGAGACACTTCTCACAGAGCTACATCCTCAGCTATTTTTGTGATTGCTTTGTTAGTTTTTGTTTCTTCCTTATACAAGTTTACATTTTTATTTTTCAGAGAGCACAGAAACATTTAATTTCTTCTATTTATTTTTTTGTCCAGTTGGCTCAGAAATTTCTGTTTGTTCTCTTATGAAACATCCAAACTGTCTGTGTCTGAACTAACAGCTTGCTAAGTGGCACTGATTTTGTCCTATATTGTGTTATCTGTACAGATTAAATAGTAGGCCTTTTCCTCTTTATACTCCAAGCAGTATTCCTTATGTTTAAATAACCTTGAATGACTGATTAGAATCTCATTTTTGTTTTAAAGGAGTAAGTGAAACCTAGTTCATTCTTGTGAATTCCCAAGTACTTGCTTCCGTGCCTTCATTCTGTGGCGGAAGAAGCTCATCTTATGTCCAAAATGAATGCCTAATAATGGTTGGCATTCCCATGCTAGTGAAATCATCTTGATAAAGATTGAAAACCTGCTTTCCCAATTTTCCCACTATTAAAATTGTGGTAACCGTCACATTTCCTGTTTCTCTTTATGAAGTTGAAGATTCTTCTTCATCCTGTTAACCTTTGTCCTGACCTTTGAGGTTCCTTGAACTTCAGCTTTGTGTAGCATGTGAATAGAATAGCCAGCCACATGCTGTTTTTATGAATAAACTTGGGCTCTGTCAGGAGACACAGGAGTCCTTAAAAATTTTCTCATCTTCTGCTACACCGTGTTCTACCTACAATATTTTAGAGATTTTTTTGAGACAAATCAACATATACTCATATAACTTCAGAAAGCTAAAACCCATTCAATTGCTTAACCATTCAGATTATGCCTGGAGATTTTCTACAGTGTTTGTTGTTGAATAAATTATAGCCTGTGTTTAAGTTGTAGTTCTCTTTCTTGAGAAAATAAGTAGATGAGAAGTTATCATGAATGCTTCATCTAAAAACATACTTAAAATTTTAATTTTTTGCATTGCCTTCTTTAATTTTAGGACTAAAAACTTTGGGAATGTCAGTTGTTGGACATGTTCAATACCAACTATCTCTTTTTGGCCTTCAGATTTAAGAGGGTTTGCATTAAAGATGTGTTTTTAGCTCTTGAACAGCAGATGGCAGTATTGCATCGTATGATCACTTAGGGTATTATGACCCTTGAACATGAATTTCATGCTACAAATGATCATCTAATAAAATGATTAGAAGTCATTAAGTTACCTAACATTTAATTTTTCTCTACTTTTTTATATTTTTAACAGTATTTATATAAGAACTTGGCAAATTGACCTTTTCAGAGGCCATGTGAGCTCATGTGAATCTGAGATGCAATGTGCAGGAAATGAGATGTGTGATTACCAGTGATGGGCTGAGAGCTCCGACTGGTTTTGGCCGCTCTCGCTGCTTGTCCTAGAATCTGCTTGTGGTCATCGTCCATAGGAATAGATTAAGGTAGGGTTACTGTAGGACTCCATTACTGTCACACTTACTAAAGACAGTGGCCCAGATCCATTGAGGGTCTCATTAGTCCTTAGACCTATTTATGTGTTACAGCTAAACAAGCCTAAGAAACGGTAAAGCAGAATGGGCTAAACTCTGCTTTCACATTTCCCTTGTTCCCTCTCAAACCCATTGATATGCCTTTGATGGCTGATTTAAGAGGGGCTCAGGATTCTGGTACAGGTTTGTATACACTCTACTGTGTCTTATGTTTGTGGCAACTTAAGGGCTTTCTGGGTGGGAATTGTGCCTCGACAGCATCTTCACTAACCTGATGGATCCCCTTAGCGCCCTGCTCTCTGTAAACCACGGTTCTGTCGCACTGCTACCATGCAGCTTATTTCTGCTTTGCTGAAACAGTGAGCGACTCCTCCGCTGATCCCACCCGAGGGTGATTTGCCTATTTTCCTTTCCTTTCCTTTGGTGAATTCTTCCCGTCTTACTTAACTTGGACATTTCAAAGACACATTGTTCAGTGAGTCAGAGCAGCAGTACCCAGCTATTAACACTGTCCTACTGTAAAAGCAGATATTACCTTCTATTAGCCTAACAGCTGAACAAATGACAATATCTGTGTCAGTGTCCTTGTTAGTGTTTCTAGAATATTCTTTCTCGTTTTTTTGAGGCAGAATCTCACTGTATAGTTCAGGTTGGTTTGAAATGCATTGTATAGGCCAGACTAGTCCTAAACTTATAGTGATGCTCCTGTGTTAGTCTCCCAAGTGCTGGGATTAGGAGTGAGTCCCTTCCTCTGGCTGAGTAGGATTAAATGAGCCAGAATAATCAATGTCTGTATGTGTTTGAATTACTAGTGACATTGTACAGGTACCACTCACAAAATAGGAATTTTTTTTTTTTTTTTTTTTTGGTTTTTTGAGACAGGGTTTCTCTGTGTAGCTTTGCGCCTTTCCTGGGACTCACTTGGTAGCCCAGGTTGGCCTCGAACTCACAGAGATCCACCTGGCTCTGCCTCCCGAGTGCTGGGATTAAAGGCGTGCGCCACCACCGCCCGGCCCAAAATAGGAATTTTTTAAATGTGCATTGTATATGGGTTAGTGATCAAGTAAAACTGACTTTGAATACAATGAATGGAAATAATTATTTTCCAACTTTAAGACAGTAAAAAGTGAAACTATATTGTAACAGTTAACTAAATGATATATGTGCATGTGAATCCCTGGAGCTTTCAGTAGAGGTGTCCTCTTTGGTGGCTGTCAAGTCCAGTCAGCTTAGTCTTGACATGTCTGAGATAAGATCCACACGCCATCACTCTTCCTGACATGGACACTTTTACAAATGGTATTGAATCAGAAATCCAGTTTAATCCATTCTTATTAAATTGGAAGCAGTAATTGCTTTCTATTTAATGGGATGGAATTGACTGTAGCAATTTTGATGGACCTTTAAACTTGATAAAATATGGTTAGATATATTCCTGCTGTTTTGTGTATATTCCTGTGTGCTCATCAGAGTAGGGTCAAGAGTGTTCCTTGTGTTCAAAAGTTGAATTATTTGCACTGATTGGTGAAGGGTATAGTAGAAGTGGAGTTAAGAATGGCATTTTCTCATTGTTCCCCCTTTTTATTTCTCAGGGAATAAAACAAAGAAATAAATCTAAGGGCCTTCAGAATGGAATTTTCACTCACCACTCAGAAATAGGGGAAGGCGATTGTCTCTAGAGAAGACTTGGCGGGCGCACCTGAGAGGTGAAGGAGAGCTTTGGGGAGTCACATCCTTCCAGCAGTTAGGCTTTTATTTAGAGATATCCAAGTCTCCATTTCCACGTCTGCTTCTGTACTTTTAGATATATGTTCTGTAAAATGACAAGGCTAGTCAATGGAGTGAAGATGTTTCTGAGTTCTGTAATAATCACTGTTGTGGTTTTCTTTTCACGGGAGAGTAGTGCTCAGTGTAATATATATGCATAATATGTATAATGTATATATATACACACATGTATGCATGTATGTATATATATTTTTAAAACATAATTTTCCTGTATCTCAGTTTCTACAGTTGCAGTGCTGGGTCCGACCAGGCCTTTGTGCACAGCAGGCCAGCACTTAGCAGCTTCCCTATGTCCCCATTTCTAGAGCAGCACTCAGCTCACCCTTTAGGCTCTGGCTTTGATCCTTCTGTTTTTTCGGTCACCATCTTGCTACCTTATAAGGCGTCTCCATTTTGATGGCCTTTTAGCTGTGCTTTAGAAACTCACTTTCTGAAGAACCATTTGCTGATGGCCATTTGAGTAAAATTTATTGTAATGAGTGATTCAGTTGTAATATTTTCTCCTTTCCATGTGAGAGCTGAATTGTTAGTTAGCTTACAGAAATGAAGGAAGTGTGAGGCTGTTCTAGAGGAGTGTGTTCTGATTTCATACAATTTTGAGAAATTATTGAAGAATACCAACACAAAAGACAGTGAAGGTGTACACAGACCTACCTCTTCAATGTAAGGCACAAACCCTTGAGTGGGAGTGTTTGAAGCTGGCCTGTCCAGTCCACTTGTAGCCTCTTGTGACTTAGGTAAGGTATAAGGCAGGTGCAAACTCTAATGATGAACGCTGAGATCCCCTTCCACCCACTAAGGGAAAGGCCATTTGCAGTGTTCAGTGATGAGTCCCCCCATTGTCATACATGTTGAAATACTGTCTTGGATACAAGTTTTAATATTTTTGGAATGTAAATACCTTTTTGATGCAGTTAACGTTTATATAGTCATGTAATAATTTAAGTATAAGCATCATTTCTTTGGCACATGTATAATAAGAAACATTGTAAAAACAATAAAATTACTTTTCAAAATTGTGTATAGAAATGTGTGCATTGCTTATAACAGGATAATTATGATTGTGCGGTTATATAATTATAATGGATTAATGTTGGAATTTGAAAACTAGTACTCTGATTCAGCAGTGAATGGCTCAGGGGTTTCTGGATCTCAGTCATTAAAGTTTTCTCTGCTTCTTTAAGAGAGTAGTCCAACCAATGGAACTGACGTCAAAACGAACATGAGGTTTATGCAATATACTTAAGAATACGTAGTTAGTATGTCGATGGAATGTGAGTTATACACGTTACAAACTGATAGCTTGCTTGATTTGCCTCCTCTGCTGTGCTTTCTTGTGTGCATCAAGATGTTTTTGTACACCTTTGAGCAATTCCAAAACACCCCAAAAGATGGCACTATTGATCCATGTTAGTATTTTCATTTGCCTTTTTTTGATGAAAAAAGTGTTGAATGTCTTATCTGCAAATGTCTTAAATTGAGGTTATATTTTTTTACATTTAATTTTCTGTTTTGTAAATGGATCCTTAATTCATGTAAGGCTTGCTGGGATCAGATTTCATTTTTATTTTGAAATGGTTTGGAAATCGGTTATTTAACAATCATGTTGTAGACATAAACTATATAATCCAATATAATTAATGATAAAACCTTGTCTTAATGTGACAGCTAATGTTTCATGGGAAACATAGTTGCTGTTGTATAGCCAAAACCATTAATTTTTTGAAGTCTCTAAAACAGTCCAGTGATTAAAACATAGCAGGCATAAATAAACAATTTGTGTGACTTTCAGGTCATACCACTCTGGCGTATCCATTTTGGAAAGTCATTTTATATTAACAGCACTTCTGAAAATTTAGCAAAACCTTTCACTGTTTCTGTGTCCTTTGGCAGTAATGTGGTAGAAGGAGAATCTAGGGTCTATGAATAGCTTTTCTAGGTGAGAAATACAAAATTAGATAATGTGCCTCTGCCTCGATGGTAGGCTTCTTTCAACAGCAGTGTGGTTGAATCTGTCACCATGCAGGTGAACACCTCTGAAGAGTCAGTACCTTGAAAAAAGAAGTATTTTTTAATTGTGTGTGTGTGTGTGTGTGTGTGTGTGTGTGTGTGTGTGTGAGTCTGTGTAGGAGTGTGCAGGTGACTGCAGATGTCAGAAGCACCAGATCTCCCAGAGCTGAAATTAGAGGCACTTGTGAACCTGACTGATGTGAGGGCTGGGAATGCAACCCAGGTTCTCTGCAAGAGCAGGGTATGCTCTTAAGTCCTGAGCTGTTTGGCCAGCCCATGAGAACTCACGTGTGACCCTAGTGTGATTATATGCATAGGATGATCTTCTGTTCCATCTTACGTCCGTGGTTGTTTTCAGCTTGTTCACTTGCCAGGGGTTTTTACTGGAAGTAAAATAGCATGGCCTACATATTCTGTTTTTTTTTTTTTTAAATTTTTTTTTCATGAGGTGGGTGGTCCTTGTTTTGTGGGTTAGGTCAGATGTGCAGGACCTTTCAGGTGCCTTTTACCACCCTTTATGGAGAAATTGTTTTGAATCTGCATCAGTTTTACATTTCAGCTTTTGTGTTCTTCTCCCCAAATCACTTTTTTTTTTTTAAGGGTAGTATGCCTTAAAATGGAAGACTTTGCACCTTATTCCATTAAAAACCCATGCTTATCGCCCTGACATGATAGTCCCACTTACCACCTATGTGTTGTAGTTCGAGTGACGACGCCTCTGGCTGTGAGAGGTTTGTTTTTATGTTCATGTGAACAGATGTACTTATATGTAAATCTTCATTTTTCTTGCTGCCTTTGTGGGTGCCAGTAATATGATGCACATATGATTTGCCTGAATTGCTTTAAAATGCACAGTTAAGGGAAAGGTTAGTTACTTAGCAGCAGTTACAGTGGGTACTGACTGATAGTCATCTAGAAATTCTATAGGATTTGACAGTGGTCCTGTGAGCTGGGGATAGCCTGAAAAATAAGAAAGATCATATTCTGATGTGAATGCTTTACAGGACATGATCCAGACTTACTGTGTAGCTTAAGCAGCGCTGTAATTATTTAACATGAGTCTAGTCTGTTCATCTTTTCTTAGAGATGGAAAACTCTTTTGGCTTGGTAAATAACAGTGGGTTATTTTCCTACATGACTTTATGTTTTCAGATTCTTGTAGGGAAAAGAGAAAAAAGAAAAAATGCAATGAGTTATTTTTTAAGCCCTTATTCCTAGACAAATGGACAAAATCAGCCAAATGTTCAAAACATGTGTTTAATAAATTCCTTCCACCCATCTCTATCCACACCCCAGGCTCTCTGGATTCACATATGTATCTCAGGGTAGGAGTGGAAGTTGTCTGTGGTGGTACGAGACTAGCAGTATTTCCTCACGTAATCCAATCAAACAACATCGTATAGTCGTTGTGATGAAAAGATCTGCTCTGCAGAGTTTTGCCCGGCTTCTGTGGCTGTCTCATAATAATGTGCTAATTTATGCTGATGATCTTACCTCATGACCCTTCTGCGTGGCCTAGATATGTTAATATGTTATCGCTTTTTAATTTCAATCATCCGTGTTGGTTGAGTCTGCTTGGTAGTTCCCACTACCACTCGTGCTAGTCTGTGTCAAGGCCTGGTAGAGGACAAGAAAAATATATCTCAGAATCAATTTCTTTAAGCATGCATTAGTAATGGAAGAAATTATAAGATAGACATAAATTTAATAAGACTGGGATGTCTGAACATTCATTGCAAATAGAAAGTATTCTTACTACCGTCAGCTTTTAATTAGGAAAGGGAGTTGGGTCATTGGCTTTATTAAGCAAGGGCTTATGAACATTTTTTGATATTTTCTTAATGGCAGTGAGAAAGTATCACAAAACTGAGAAGGAGGCATCACAGGCAGTTTTAAGAAGTTAGTGCCTTGGTTATGACTTTATTTCTATTCCTTAACTGTTAAGAGTCATGTACCTAAAGATTCGCATGGAGAAAAATACTACCCACAGTGTATGGTGGAGAAATTGAGGACTTTATGGAGAAAAAGGATGGGTCCGAGCAAGGCCTAAAGGAGAACCCAAATAACTAAATCTGTTCAAGTGAGAATTCAGTAGAAGACATTTATAGACCTTAAATATAATTTTTTATCTCATCCACAGAATATTTTCATCTTTATTATAGAAAATACACATAGTATTTTCTATCACTGTACCCTTTCTATGAAAGGTACTGTAACTGCTTTAGTTTTGTCTTAACTGTCTCCTCTGAAGCCTTTGATCAACTATTGATCCTAAGGATACTGAGAAACTCAAATACCAATAAGACCTGCAGAATGTTTTCATAAAAATTACTCAGGCTTCTCTAGGCCTGTGATTCTTCGTTCGAAATGGCTATAGGGTTGTTGTGATGGTTAATAAGCGGCTGGCAGACATTAGCTATTAAGCTTTAATGAAGAAATTTCCCATTATATGTAATGCTTTAAATTCGAGTATCTGACATGCACTTGACATGCTAATGAATTTGATTCAAACATGTATTTAATCGATTTTGACCTATTTAAGTGCATTTTAGTTGCACGTGTTTCTCTCCTGTGTATCTTTTTCTATGGTGAGTGTTAATTAGGAAGTGAGGCAAAATATAATGGCTTCTTTTGGTAGCCAGTGAGTCAGAAAGCAGTGATTTTTGTAAACAAAATGTGGGATTAGGTGTCAGAGGATATGGGGTCTTGTTCCAAAAATAGCTGATAGTCAGTGAACTTCCTCATCTTTTCTCAGGTTTTTAGTTCTCACAAATGAATCATGTTGACTGTGGCAGAAGTGAGAGGCCCAGTGATGGCTCTTCCCACACACTGTGTAACTTTGCCTGAGGTAAAGTACTTCATTAGAACTGTCAGGTGGGAAGCCCTGTTAGAAAGAACTTCTCTTTCTGTACCCTTCCCTGTCCTGTCCCACCCAGACCACACGCAGGCCATCCCTTAACAGTGCTGCGGCCTGCACTCTCTGCTCTTCCCACCTGCTGGACCCCACTGCAGTCCTTCACACAGTGCTTCTTACTAGGTAGAACCTGAGCGCAGAAACAGTCTTTTCCTTTTTATTCATAGCACTTACCATAGTTTTGCTTACAATAAGGACTTGATTAGGATTTTTAATGAGTTTATATCAATATTCATGCCATTTTGTGGGAAACAAATGAAGCTTGTTATATAGGTGTTTTCTCATTTGTGCTGTTCTTGTTCATTGTTTTTAGATAAAAATCAGAGAATGACTTCTTACCACCTGAACAATTGCAATTTAGCTTTTTTTTTTTAATTTGTAGTTAGTTCTTAAGTTTTTGAGACCCTTTCTTTGAGCCCAAAGTAAATGGTTTTGTTATTACTTTTCAGATGTTGTGATTCATAGGCATTGTAAGTATAGATTTCATGCTCAAAGTGACCGAATACAAGGGCACATTGTTCTTTGTTGGTTTCCTCAACTGCTTCTTCTCTTCTTCCTGCACTTACTGACTCCCTGAGGTGGCTTGCCAGTATTGGGTATTTCTTCCTGATTCATCTTTTGTTCTGCACCTGCCAAGCAGATGCTTTCACTCTGGTCAGGAATACTTTAGTCAGATTTTATTATTGGTGTAGTCATGGACCACCTGATAAATCCAAGCGTGTCACTCTAAGGGGTGTTGATGCCAGCCTCCAGAATGTTCAGGCCAGGGCTATGCTGCTTTAATCCTACTGATGTTCTTGAGTGTGGAAAATTCTTTTTTCTGAATGTGAAACCAACCGCTGAATACATTCTTCACCTGTGGTTGTTTTTGTGTGGCCCAAGTTTCTAGAAAGAGTGTTACATTGAACTTAAATATGTGTGTAGATAGGAGGGCAAAAAGCAAAAGCATAATGTTAGATCGTGCAGGGATGACCAGCTTACCCTGTGGCCTTAGTGATGCCATTTAATCTTCCTGAACCGCAGGTTATTCATAAATAAGATGAACGAGGTGAACTCTAGTGCTCTCTGACTCTTTATAGATTCATTTATTCATTAGATATGCATCACATGCCTGTTATGCTGTGTATTCAACCAAGGAGACAGATCTGCTCTTACCCTTGCAAGAAGACTTCCATTTCCCCTCTCTGTCCACCTGCTCTTCTCCCTGTTTGCTTATCTGGTCTTTGGGTAGATAATGAGGAAATGAAGCAATGTGATGTGATTAATTACAAATTTAAGGACCCTGTCTGCTCTTACGTACAAAATGGATGGACAGTTTTTGCTTTTTTGTATGTGTGTGTGTGTGAGTGAGCATAAATACTCTATAAAGGCAATAGCCTATATTTGCTTTAATGTTATTCAAATGAAGTGGATTATTGGGTAGTGTTAAATTAATTAGGTGTTTTTTAAGTGAGAAGATGGAAGACTCTAGTAGAAAACAATACTGTTTAAGTTTAGCTGTAGCCTGTATGAAACAGAAAAGATTTATTCCTGACGTTGAAAAGTAACTTTAAAAAAGCTTGGTAACTGGGGAGTTATCCATACAGTTGTGGATGCTGAAGGTCAGAAATAATTTTATCTTGGGAAAAAAATCATCTTTGTTATAAGTCAAACCTCCTCTTTTAAACTTTATGCCTTTATTCTGGAGAACTGAAATTTATTATGTTACAAATGGGAAAATTAATATAAGTGGAGCTAATAAAAATGCTTTCATTTTTATTAATGTATAAAATATCACTTAATTGAGAAAGAGAATAAGGTATCCAAAATGAGAACAAGTGTCTTATTTGGCCTCAAGGTCTAAAAAGAAGCTGTAGTTTGTACAGGTTGGTTCAAGAGCATTTAACTGTTGGTGGCAGCCAGGTTAGCATCCAACAATTGAATTCTCTGACTTCTCCCAAGATACTGATGAAAGAAACTAAATTTATTGGTTATTAGCTAGCAAGAGTAAGTTCAATTTTCTCTATACTTGTGACAATTAGAAGTTGGTTCTAGCATATCTAATGCTCAAGTTTCAAGGCTACCTCTATTTGAGAGCTGTTTTGGGGAGATAACCTTGTACCACATACATTTTAATGAGTGCATTACTTTTACCACCTGCTGAAGCCGACTTGGAGTGACTACTGACCTGAAGTGAATGCCTGTGTTCAATATTAATACAGCATGTCTGAATCCAGACAGCAATCTTTCATTTTGACATGCACATAGTCAAAGTAAATTAATGTTTAAAACCTGAACACTCTAAGTTCAGCTAGTATGTGTGTCCCATAATAATCCTTCAGACGCAGTTTACATAGAAATGCTGAGTGCTTTCTTATACTTTATTTATCATACACATGGGTCCGCACTGCTGCATTTGTAACAAGATTCATCCAGTCCTGTTGTTGTGAGTCATGTGTACATTGGCTAACAAAATTAATTTCCTTGTTTTTAAATTTATTCTTTGCATACTTTAGGTAGAGTAAATATTTTTAAAAACACATTCATGTGCTCTGTAAAACAGCCACATTTCAGTTGTGTTATGATAGTTCCATGCTTTATTTCTGTTCCTATTGCAGTCTTTGGGAAGTACACTGATAAAAGATAGAAAACGGCAGCTTGATGGCCTGGAGCAGGTTTATGTCTGTGCAGGGAGGGTATTGCTGAGAGGACTTTTCTTCCTTGCATACCATTTTGTTTTTGCTTTTATTGGTTAAAAAGCATCCCTGACAGATGTAGTAATAGGGAAATTATATTAACATTTAAGTATTAAATTAGCTTGTAGCCAGAGCCTCCTAATATGATGACAATTAGTAAGTTTGGGATTCTAAGGACCACATTTCATAACACATTGTTACGTGTTTCCTGTTTGCCTTTGTTTTTCTTTTAAAGTGTATTAGATCTGCTGTTTTCATGTTGGAAATTTCCATAATGGATGTCAATGTTACCATTTTATCTTTCAGTTATGTGGTTGATATTTATGCATTAAAAAAATATATATTCAGTGGCCATAATGAGAATTTTGTGATTGGGGCTGTATGCAAACAACAGTTTTCATAACACCTTTGAATTTTAATTTCAACGAAAAAAATCTAATGTTATTAGTAAACATATTTCAGCCAGAAAGTTTTTCATGCTACAAAATGATGGCAGATGGAAGTAAGACGAGTGTGTGTTCTAAGAAAATATGATGCTTTTATTTCAAGTTATATCAACATAATGATTTGGACATTGTCTTAGAGTTACACTGAACACCATGGTTTTGCTCTGAAAACCAAGATTAGATTTTGACTGTTTGACAGGATTTGTATAGAAATAAATTCACTATTTCATTTAGGATACAGAACATCAAATAATGGCTGTTAGATTACACTTAATACACTTATCATTTTATGAATCTTGACTATTCCTAACAGCAGAAAAGTAGGTGCTTTGCCCGTGGTACAGTGGCTTAGATTGGGTTTGCAAACACTGTGCAGAGAACACCTATTGTTTCTGCTGAATGCTGTGTGCCCCACAGAGTGAACTCTGACCCACCGCTCTTCTAGGAGTAATGGATTTGCACTGATTGGAGCAAAGTCTCCCACTAGCTCCTGCTTTCAGTTCTCATGTGTAATAGCTGCCTAGCACAATCAAACATCTGCTTTGTGGCTGTAGAAGGCAGTGTGACAAGCTGGCTCGAACCGGTTCACGTTTGTAACTCTGACTTGGTGATATTGTGCTTTTACTCCTGAATTAACAAGCTGTGTATGGATAAATTATCTCTGATTAGTATACTCATTGTGTTCGGCATCGAGAATTTTGGCTCACATGTAGGGTTTCGTAGAACATTGTAGTAGCTTTGATTAATTGGAGGATCAGCATTGAACAGCACCTCTTTCCTACCCAGAGACTTGGTGAATAATTTTCATCAAAAAAAGTGAACATGTAAGAGATGCTGTGATTGGTTCTCTTATACCAATCTGATTTTAATCTGCTTTGCTAATCTTTCCAGGGATGCTCAGTCATATTTGTCCCTTAGACAGTAAGAGGAAGTAGTCCTAGCTGAGGTAGTATGGAGTCCTCAGAAGCTGGGCTATCTTGATAGAAGCTATTCCTGTGCCTTTCTTCATAGAAACATGTCAAGGCAGACATCTTCTTTAGTGTAAAGAGTCTCATAGCTGATGGCGATACTCACTTCTTGCAGCTTTAAGCATTGACATCAGAGGACTGCTTACTCAGAGCAAAACATGTGCATGCTTACAGATAATCAAGGTTAATGTTTATCAAGGGTCACCATGGTTTTGCTATGGTCTGACAGTCATGACCTACATTAAAAGAGCCCTGTGGGTCTGTCTGGTATATTTTCTCTTGATGTCTGAGTGGCTTATTTCAGATGCTTGTCAGTTTCGTTATAGATTATCATTTGGGGCCCTTGCTGGGTTTTCAGGTGTCCCATCCACAGTGCTCTTTGCTATCCCATTGTCATGCGGGAGCTGCTGCTTTATGATGTGCAAGCAGGCTTTAATCTTGAAGGGTGAGCAGTTTGGGGGGCAGTTTCCATGTGGTCTTGTGTTCTGTTCAGCTGGGAGATTATTTTAGAGTGGAGTAGACTCCAGCTTTCCAACCAAGATTCCAGATTGGCTCAGTCGTTTCATCCTTTAGTGAGCTCTTCCTGGAAAAACAGTTTGGAAATTTCAATTCAAGTGCGTTTTCTTTAAGGAAAATCCAGATGAGAAGTTTATTTCATAGTATAACAACCAAACAGATTTTATAAGACAGAAATTTGCAAACATTTCTCTTTTTGCTAGTACAAGGGAATGGAGGGTAATGTTTTTAAAGAGTGTCATTTAGGACATTTTGTTACCTCAGAAGCAAAACTCAATGGCTGTTAAAACTGTTTTTTTTTTTTAAAGTTTTGAAGTCATATTTAATTTTGGCCATATCTAACTTAGTTAGTAGTTTAAAGGATAAACAGTTCAAACAGTAAGGCAAAAGCAGTTTGTATTTTGTCAGTTTTCAACTTTAGATATCAGTAAATCATTGCTGTAGCCTTCTTTATCTTTTGTTTGCACAAAAAACCTGTTAGAATTATGTCTGGGGGACCATCTGCTGTGGTTCCCAGTCTCGTCAGTGTGATAAGGGATAAGCTGTATAAACAGGGCACCACAAAAAAGAAAAAGAAAAAAAAAAAGAGGAAAAAGCAGCTTGCTTTTAGGAGTAGGGGAAAGTGTAAGGCAGTTTTAATTTTATAACATAGCCACAGAAAGTCATAGGCTCATAATCTATCAGGATGGAGGCTGTGATGTATTTATTCAGAAACCACAAGACAAGACAGTGTGTGGTTTATCTTCCCGTGAAGTTAATATTGTCTTTCTTTTTGATTATTGTATTCCTGCTCTGGAGGCTGAAGCTTTTAGGACTTCTCCAAGAACGCTTCAGCATAGCTCTTGACATTGTGATATTTTCCAGATTGTCTTCTTAGGTTTTTGATTTTTTTTTCCTCCCCTAGCTGTTAATTTTTCTCTCAGTTGAATCCTCAGAAATCATCGTTCCCCTTTTCATTTGCAATGAGGTCATGGTGCTTCATGAGGAGCAAGTCAGTCATTTCCATGGCAACAGGCTCTATCAAAACATCACAAGTCTGTCTTGCCCCTTACCTTTAAACTTGAGTGCCAGGAGGAGGAGGCAGCTGGGAGCATTGCTGTTCCTATAGCTTAGAGCTGCAGGGCCAGGGAAAAGAGTCAGTTTTCAAAAATTGACCTCTGATGTACCTGAAGTCCTTTAGATGTGTGTGTGTAGGGACTTATTTACATTAAGCTTCCTTAGTTAGTAAAGCAAACATTGGTTTCTGATATCATTTACTATCTACCAGAACAGTAAAAGAAAAACACGTGTGGTACATTGTAAACATGTCATACTGTGGCTGTGAGATGCCCGCTTTGGTGCTCTGGTCTGGCTAGTTGTTCTGCCTTAAGGTAATAGAGTTTTGTTGAGAGGATAGTGGTACTTTGAACTTTGAAATGAGCCCCAGAACCTTTTTAGCCCCCCCCCCCTTTTCATCTGATGGTGCTATTGAGGTGCTGTGATTTTGGGTTTATGGACTGGGAGAACAGCCTGTGTTTGCCATGCTCTTTGATAGTTACATATTATTTTATTTTATTTTTCTTCCCAGAGTTGAGGACTGAACCCAGGGCCTATGAGCTAAATCCCCAACCCCGATAGTTACATATTATGAAGTATATATAGCACAGTCCTTTTTTCTTGTGATACTGGGGATTGAACCCAGGTCCCTGGACATGATAGACACATACTTTGTCACTAAGCTACATCCTCAGCTCATGAAATCTTCTTTTTTTTTTTTTTTTTTTTTTGTATTTCTAAAATAACAGATTTTACTGAGTGAAGCAAATCCTAAGCTATGTCAGTTTTGTTGGTTGCAATTTGCTAGTTCCACTTCCTTTGCTAGCTGGCCATTGGCACATACAGGTGCTTTTATTCTGATCTTAATTACTAATATTAACTCTCAAGCTACACATTATACAGTAAGAGTGTGTGTGTGTTACAGAATGACTACAAAAAGGCTAAGGAGGTCAAAGTTCAAGCATTTGAGGCCTTATTGGAGGTAGGGACAGAGGATTGGCACACTTGCAGAGAGTCACTGCAAGGGTTATAAGATATTAACGAACCTAGTTGAAGTCAGCTTATAACATTGTCATAAGATTTCAGAGTGGTTTTTTGGCGAGGGTTTCACTGTAGCTCAGGGTCCTCTAACCCTGAATTGCAGGCCTCTCCTTCTGGGTCTGGCACAGTTGTCATTATATTAGTTTGTAGCATTTACTTCAGTGTTTCATCTTATTAGTCCTACCACAGCTTTTGTTTCTGCTTTTGCATTTCTAGGTAGTGCCTGGCACCAGAATAGCTGTCCTAGTTTATGCACTCTGTACCATTCCTTGTCCAATGTTCTTGAGCCCTGCTCACCTGACTGCTTCTGCCTTGGCTGACGCCATGCTGGAGGCAGGAGCTTGATTTTCTGTGTATGTATGCAGCATTGAGGAGCAAATGTCCAGTGAATGCCTGTGGAGAGTAATGGCCAGCAGGTCTGTAGTCAGCTGTTTCTAGGAAACTTTTTCTTGTTTGTGTACAAAATGAATTCAGATATGTTGCACATAGCCTATTTTATAACTTTTACACTTAATTTATGTTTTTGAGACAAGGTCTTGATGTGTAGCTTTGGCTGGCTTGTTGTACACTTGTGTTTGGTCCTTAGCTTGCAGCAGTCATCCTGTCTCAGCATCCTAGTGCTAGTGCTCTTTTTACTTTCGTAGTGTATTTTAGTGCTGTGGTGGCTATCCTCTCCTGCTGTTCAGGCCTCATATAGCTGTTACAAGATGATGTTGATGTGTCTCTGCTCTCTATTTCTCTTCATCTGTGATGAGCTAACACTAGCACTTCTTACTCTGTTTGTATGGGAAAGAAGCTTTTGGGGGTGGAAAGCTTTCAAAGTCTATAGACATTATCAAATTAAGATTTTCTTATTATGGAATATTTGCTAGAGAAATACATTAAAAAATAAGATACAGAACATATACTGTTTACCCAGATTTAGAAGCAGAACACTCCCCATGTGCCTGAAACCTTCCATGTATGAGTGTGCATGGTGGTACATTTTTCATTCTTTCTGCCTTCTGGAAAAAGCTTCAGCCTTCAAAGGGAATCTTCCCCTGCTCTCTGTTTCACAGCATTACCCAGGCCTGTGTGTACTATTGAACCTGCCAGTGTGTATTAGTGGGTTACAACCATCTGTTCAGTTGTCTGCCACCTCCACCAGGCTGAACTTGGGCTTTGTGTTCTCAGCTCGGCGCATAATAGCCAGAATGGAGTAGGTGCTGTTGTGTGAAGGAGTGAATGAACGAGAGGTGCAATTCTCTCCCAGAAAACAGCCTCCCTCCAAACAAGCAACACCATTTCCTTGTCTAGCCATAGTTAGAGAGCCTTGCTGTTCCGATTTGAGCAAACTGAATTAAACATGAAGTCCCGTGGAACAGGTGCATTTACACACCTCTGCTCACACAGCTGCTGGTCTGCTGTGATTGGGCATTCCCAGGCTTGCTTTCTGTAGCTGTGTGAGTATTGTGGTCTAAACAGCACTGCAGGCTGCAGCAGATGAGGGCAAGCGTGAGCTGGTGGTCCTGACTAAGACTTCTGGGAAGACACATGCTGTGGACATGGGAGGGGAGAGCTTTCATCTGTAGCTTAGACAGAATAAGGGCAGATACAAATATTTGTCCTTCCTAGACCCCAGGTTCTAAATCTTTAGCCCAGTACTTCTCATTTGTTCTTATTTCCTTCCCTAAGTTGCTAAGTGTGTAATATTTCCACTCTGAATTATAGAAGATATATTCTATTGCCTTTGCTTTTCTAGGTTTTGAAAGTTTAGGTAAAATTATATCCATCAAAATTAACACATTTCAGTTTTTTTGTATTATTTATATTGTATGTGTATACAAATGTGTTTGCATGTATATACATGCCATGGTGTACATGTATGGAGGCCAGAAGACAGCTTTTAGCAGTCAGTTTTCTCCTTCCACCATTTGGGTCCCAGAGATTGGATTAGGGTCATCAGGCTTGATGGTAAGTACCTTTCCCACTGAACCATCTCGTTGACCCCCTTAAAATTATTGATACTGATTTGTTGATATTGGAGACAAGACCTTGCTGTGTAGCTCATGTTATCCTGGAACATACCATGTAGCTCTGGCTGTTCTTACACTCTTGCTGCCTCAGCTTCCTGAGTGCTGCTATTATACCTCTTAAAACTGTAAATGTTAGCTGGGCGGTGGTGGCGCACGCCTTTAATCCCAGCACTCGGGAGGCAGAGCCAGGCGGATCTCTGTGAGTTCGAGGCCAGCCTGGGCTACCAAGTGAGTTCCAGGAAAGGCGCAAAGCTACACAGAGAAACCCTGTCTCGAAAAACCAAAAAAAAAAAACAACAAAAAAAAAAACTGTAAATGTTTAATTAATGAGTTGTTCCATTTTATAGGCCAAAGTTAGTATTGCCCCAAACAAGGTGGAAAACATTTCCATGTTCTAGAAGATTTTTTTCACACATATTTGTTTCCAGTTCAGAGTGGAGAGAGAATGATTGCATATACTCGGGTCCTGCTAACCCCCAGCTTGTGTCTTTCCACCTCAAGTTAACCTAGTTAGAACATTCCCTCCTAGCCATGCCCACAGGCCACCCTGATCTAACAATCTGAGAGTCTTCCCAGGTCATTAAAGATGGTGTCAAGTTGACAATTAAAAGTAGCTATCTCAGTGTGTGTTTGAGGAGGACTGTTGTTTGAATTAATATCAGCTTACATTCATGGCCTCAGCTCCAAACAGTGCTTTACAGGTGTCATCAAGTCCTGTTTGCAAATTACTGTACGCTTAGCTCCCTTGGCAGACTGGATGTATGTATGAGTGGCATGTGCGCAGGTACCCTTGGAGGCCAGAAGAGAATGACCCTGTAGGTGGAGTTATAGGTGGTTGTGAGCTGCCTGATGTGTGTGCTGGGAACTCAATTCAGGTCCTCTGAGAGAGCAGCAAGTGCTCTTAGCTACTGAGCTCCTCTCCCTCAGCAACCCCTCCCCCCCCCCCCCCCCAGTTTTGGGCCATGTATATCTTTTGCTTTGCTGGCATTTATTTAATAGCTTACTCAGTGACATCACTGCTTTGTAACTCTGAGAATTACAGACATTTTCTTTTTTCATTCCACTTTCTACACACAAAAGGACTGGGTCAAAGCCACAGAGCTGGTGAGGATAGAGCTGCGATGCAGTCTGGACAGTGGTTTCCTGCCTGTGGTGTTCATCATGCTGTAGGTCTCCATCTGCCCCCATCCCTAACCCACTCCATGGCCTTGGAGATGGGGTTAGTAGAGACTCACCATTTCCAGCAGATTTAAGGACTAGAACTTCTTTATAATGTGTGTATAATTCACAAAAACATGTCTTAGAATGGTGTAGTTCTTTGCAAGTGGAGGCAGGTTATTTAGGAAGGGCCACTTTTCAATTTGCACTCTCTATCCCAAGAAGTAAGTATAAGAACTTAATGCCTCAGTAAACTAGTTGTTAACCACTTTGGTGCTTCTTAGCTGGTTGACAGGAAGTCTTGGGAGGAGACTACAGAATATGTATGGGTGTGAATTAGCTGCTGGCAGCTGAGAGTATTACAGTCCTTCTTGGGATCTTTGTACTTGAAAGAATTGAGCACACCCACAATTTGATATATGGGCTTTCAGGGTACTCACAAAGCCCATGACATTTAGTTATTTACTATGAGAGTTATACCAGTTTCACAGAGTAGTGGGAATTTTGGGAATTAGATAAAAATGGTGCATGCAGGAACAAGCTGCTCAAGGCTATAGTACAGAATGTCCATTTGGCATTTGGGAGAGGAAGAACTTCCAGCAGCAGACTTTATTAGAAATAGAAAGTAATTCCCCTTTTGGTTTTTGGAGACAGGGTTTCTCTGTGTAGTCCTGGCTGTCCTAGAACTCACTCTGTAGACCAGGCTGACTTTAGACTCAGAGATCCACCTGCCTCTGCCTCCTGAGTGCTTGGCTTAAAGGCCTGCACCACCACCACCCAGCAGAAGTAATTTTTAAATGAATGGTATTTTTTTTTTTTTTTTAAGTACAATAAACTTGACTTTACGTTTGGACCTTAGCTTGATGGCAGGCCAGCATGTCCTGTAGAGAAGGTCTGAAAATGGATCTGTTTTACCCTGTATTCTTTTCTTTTCTGGTCACCACATGTACTACCCACCCTTCCTTAGCACAAGTGTAGCTTTTGACCTGGTTCTTCATCTTCCCGTTTCTTTGTTTCATTTCACCTTATTAGAGATGTTTGATCCCTGAATTAGAAGACAGGTGTTTATCATATTGATGTTTTCAGTATCATGAATGTCTGTAACTTCCATCTTAGTGTGAGAGTAGAGGTATGATGTGTTATTAACATTGAATTGCCCTCAGTGCACACTGATGTGTGTCTGGAATGCATGTGCCTGTGATTCATGTTTGAAGATTAAAGCCTTTGTGTGATGTGGAAAGAAGAAGGACATTTAATATTTGCATGATGATCTATAGAACAAAAACACATAGTATAGTGGTGGTAGGATATCTCCAGGGATCAGCGCTTGAATGCCATGGGGGAAACCAGATTTTAGAATGGAAATGCTAAGAGTTAGAGTGGTGTGGGTAGTATTGTGATGGTGGATTTAACAGACATTGCACTTGTTCTGAAATCTCCCTCCCAATTTGTTTGAGTTCACTGTTGCAAGGAGCAACTCCTTTAAGTAATTTTGGGTACTTATGGTATATTTTGCTTTTATTTGTATATTGTATGTTCGCATGTACATGATGTGTGTATGGTTACTTGTGCCGTGACGTGTGTGGAGGTCAGAGAATAACTTGTGGGAGTCAGTTCTCTCTTTCTACTATGGGGGTTCTGGGGATGGAACTTAGGACATCAGGCTTGGTGGAGAGTACATTTACCCATTTTGCTGTCTCATTAGCCTCTCACCATGTTTCTGAATAAAAGACTTTTTATCATTGTCAGATTTAGCAGATTTAGTAAACCTAGTCTGTTGAAAGTTTTTAGAGTTAAGAAAGTATGTTTATGAATGGATCAAAAGCATTTTTGAGTATAGGATTTGAATTTGCCTCTTGAGTGAATATCAGAAATCTAAGAAATCAGAACACTAGTGATGTTGGTAATATTCTGTTTCCTTCCTTTCTTCTCTCCTTCCTTCCTTCTCTCTCCCCACCCCCACTGTTTAAGAAATGCAACTGTGCCTTTCACATTTGGTTTGTTTTCAGAATCCTTCTTCTTTGAGCAGGCTCAGGAAATTAAATTGCATTGTGTATATTTATTTCCTAATCTCATTCAGCAGACTTTTTGCAAATAGGATTTTTTTTTTGATATTTGCGAATGTAGGGACCAGAGGGAACCACACAGGAATCAGATCTAGTCACAGTAGATAGATAAGACACTATCCAGAATTTTTAAGGGTAGAGTTATATTCTAGAAGAGCAGACTTGATTGGTCTGTAATGAGTAAATGGGACAGTTGTGAGAGGTTAGCTAGTTGTATATAGTAATGATTTGGTTTGTGCATGTGTGAATGTGTGTGATATGTGAGTGGATGGTGTGTTTGTTTATTTGTATGTTGAGTGTGAGCCCTGTCTGGAGGTCAAAGGACAGCCTTGAGGTGTCAGTCTCCACTTTCCCATCTTGTTTGAGACAGGGTCTCTTCATGGCTGTATAACCCACATTAGTTGCCCCTGAGCTTCTGGAGACTCTCCTGTCTCTGCCTCCTGCCTCCCCATAGGGTGCGCTGGGATTGCAGACCCTTGTGTCTTATGTCCAATGTTGGTGTGGGGTTTGAGGACATGTACTCAGGGTGTCAGTCTTGTCTGGTTAGTGCTTTACCCACTGAGGCGTGTCCCTAGCCCCATTTTGGTATTTTTAACAAAATGGACATGCTTTCTGTACATGCAGGCAGAAACTACAGTTCTCCTTTTCAGCAATAAGCAAGGCAGTGAGGGAAGAGGATGGGATTGTCTGGTGACAGCTGTGAGCTTTCTTCTGTGTGATGCTGAGTCTTCACAGCTCAGAACTGACTGTTAAGGGCTGCATGGGTTAAGGCTTAAGCTGAGGTCCCTGAGTATTCAGTCTTTCTATCAATGTATTTGTTCAGTATAACTCTTGAATAATTTAAAGTGTGCTAGCTTGTTAGTGCTAACAGCATAGATGACCACAACAGCCCATTCCATTGGAAGGCTGTCAATCTATTGAGGTACGTTGTTGTTTAGACCATCAGGAGAAATCTGCACTCCCTGCAGCAAATTTTCCTGTGTATGAGTGTCCTTCATGCACGGACTCTGTGGTCCCTTTGTGGCACTTGGTAACTGGTTTGCTGAGCTCCTGTGTGAAGCCAGCTCTACCCTCTGCACTTATTTCCTTGCTTGCTTTGTTGATTGCCTTTCCCTCTTCCTGACTGTTCTTTCCTATTTCCTTGGACACTTTCTCTATGTCCATGGACATTTTCTCTAATGATTCTGGTTTTTCCTTTTAATAACAAAGCTCTTAAGAATCTGTTGATATCTGTTGTTTCTCCTTCTGTCTTGATAGTCAGGCCCTCTTTATCAAACTCACCAGTGACCAAATGCAGCTGTCATCTCCAGTGCTGTGTCTTCATTTGTCAGCATTTGCAAGAGTTGGTTGTTCTTTCCTTCAGAGACTGCTGTGTGCTGTCCTCCTGAGCATAGTTCCCTCTGGCTGTTGGTTCTCTTGCTGTTCACTGCTTGTTCCTTCATTCTTTGTAGGATGACAGCAGCTTCCTCCTTCCAGCAGACTTGATGCTGTCTCCAAGCTTGTCTATACTTTTCCGTTTTCTACTGCCTCCCAGCTTTTGTGTCCCCTCCAGATGCTGATGCCTCCCAACTGTATATTTCCTTTGCTCCCTGTAAATCTCTCTCTCTCCCCACATATATCATCTGAATCTTGAGGCTTCAGGAATGCTGACTTACCCTGTCTAGAACTCTTCAACTTTCCCAGAGCTCTTCCAGTCTTCCAATCTTAATTAGAGGAACATGGGCCTTTCCAGTTGCTTGGGCCAAAGACTCAAGAGTCAAGAAGAAATACTGTTGTTTTCATGTCACATTACATCTGTACGAACATCCTGTTCTGTCCACACTAAGATACAGCTACATTTGGACTCATAACTTCTTTTTTCTTTTTGTCTTCTCCACTTAAACCACCTCCCTAGTCTGAGCCAACGTCATTATTTTGAATAGAAAGAAGCTGGATTCCACTCCTGCTTTTCCTTCCACGTTGGTTTCCCACATCATAGTCAGCAATGTTTTGAGACACTCGGGGGGGGGGGTTAGAGATGTAGCTAGTGATTACGTGCACGTTTAGCCTATGTGAGACCCTGGGTTCAATCCCTAGCTCAGAGTATAGGTGGAGAATCAAAGTCAGATTGCTTTGCTTGGCATTTGTGATGCTGTTCACTAGAACTTCTGTACATATGTGCTGATCGAGTAGCCTCCAACCTCACATGGTCTGGCCAGTGCAACCAAGGACTTGAATTTTAAATTGTATTTAATTTTTAATTCAAAAGCAGATAACCACACGAGTGAAGGGCAGAGTTTCTGTCATGTCTGAACATGTTACATGAGCCAAACCTCTCTCTTGATTTCATCTCTAACCACCACAGTCACCTTATGGTAGTTATTTTTTTATTGCCATGATAAAATGTCATTGTCAAAGAGACATGAGTAAGAGAACTGTGTCAGTGAGATTTCATCACCACCTCACTGTTGTATGTATCTGTTTCTCTCAGCAGTTGATTGGCTCCAAGCTGTTGTCCGTAGGGATCCAGTTTTCTTCTTTCTTGTCTGCATCCTCCTTTCTCATTATGGGAAGGGAAATTATAGAGAGCTGACTGAGATAATATTATTTGTTAGTTGTCCATAAGCTTTCAGACATTAAAAATATGAATTCTTGGGGCTGGAGAAATGGCTTATTGGTTAAGAGCACTTGCTGCTCTTCCATAGGGCAAGTTTAGTTCCTGGTACCCAAGTAAGACAGCTCACCTCTGCCTGTAACTCTAGCTGAAGGGCATCTTATTCCCTCTTCTGGCCTCGTCAGGTGCCTGCACATACATAGCACTCCCCATCTCCACATACACATACATAAAAATAAAATAAATATAAGGAATTGATTAAGCTTTCCGTTGAAAAAGGGATGAGCTAATGAGGTTTATACGGTGATCTTGGTCTGCTGTGAGCAAGATGCTGTAGTGTATTAAAGTCGAGTAGATAGTGTGTAAGCCTGTCCTGGTTCTGCTTCCATACACTTTATTGTGGTTCATTTAGGTGTTCTGGGAATGAGATTTTCAGAAATACTTTTTCTTCCTTATAGCCCCCGAAGTATATTCTTCAAAGCTGCCTTCTACACCCCTCCCTCGGCCAGTAACTCGTCTTTCCTCCTGCTGCCTTTGTTACTCTTATTTCTTTGAGCCCATCTTTGAATGTAGGACTTGTAAAATGATAAACATTTATAAATGTTTGATCTCTGTGTCCATGGAACAGCTTTAAAAATCTTCTTTAATCTTTGAGAAGAGACAGACAAGAGTATGGACGGCATCTTCGATTATAGAATCTCTTTGAAGTTTTCCTTCTAGTTCAGGGTTCTCCCTCTAGCACTTCAGCTTCCAGTGTGGATGAGGCAGAGTTCTTTTTATTAAACATTTCCCCCGCCTGTTTTGCTTAAGTCTATTTGGCAATCTTTCAAAGGTTCAGAGGGAAAATTAGTGAAATTACACTTTGAACTTTTCTTATTGTTTTCTAATTCTGCTTCTAAGTTGTGTCAGAAGCTACCTTTTAAAGTATTTAATCTGTTTTGTACATTATTTCTTTTTTTAGAAAGGATTTATTTATTTTATGTATATATATATATATACACACACACACACACACGTGTATATATACGTACATACATACATACACACATAAATATGTATATGAATACATGTAGTCTCTGTGGAGACCAGGAGAGGGCATCACATCCCCTGGAGCTGGAGTTTACGGGCATCTGGTGGTGCTGGGCACTGAGCCTGGGTCCTCTGAAAGATCAGCAAGTGCTCTTATCTGTTGAGCCATCTCTCCACCCTTCAATATTGTTATTGTCACTATCATGGTCCTAGGAATGTGCTTTTATTTCTATAATTAATAAATGAAGATGTTTCTACTCTAGATTAGCTTATCCATTTTTGTTTTGTAGGGTTATGTATGCATTTAAGTTTTGTTCTGTGAAAGGAAAAGTTTGAAAATATAAGCCTTTTTCTTTGTTCTTTATTTTGGTATAGAAAATAGAGTTTATTACACAGTAATATAAAATAATTTTAATATGAGAGTAGACCATGACCAAAGAGACCATTGTGCAAACCTACATGTTTAGGTAGGCTATACACATTCCTTTGGGGTTTTGCATGAATCTTAAGATCTTGGTCTAGGCCATGTGAAAATTTCACCACACAAGGAAGTTATCTGGTGATTTTTTTTTTTTTGACTTTTTGATTCCATATGTATCTCAGCCATGCTTGAGAATTTTTCTTTTGTTTATCAGAGTCATACATTACGAATATTTAGGCTAGATAGTATGAACTGGAACCACTAAAATACATTTGCCATTGTAACTTGCACATTAATATTGTGGGCTGCTGTTATAGGGGTTGGAGTGACAGAGCACACACTTGGAGCTTCTTTCCTGAGCTGCTCTCTAATTTAATGTGATAGTCTGTGGGCCACAGAAAGCTGTGAAGGATTGGAGCTGGAGAATTTCAGAAACAAAATGAGAAACAGCATTTCTTTAAATTCTTATGTATGCGATGGGTAGAGTCACAGAAAGGACTCAGAGCAATTTAGAATCAAGGGAGAGCTGCAGCCATTCAAATTAGCCTTTGTTAATGTCACATGCTAATTTTCTTTTCTCCAGAAGGCAAAGTTGTTTTTAAACAGAAACCAAGCTTACTGAGCTTAATATTGATCTTGAGGCTAATATACCGCTGACCAAAAGCTAGGTTACTGCCATTTTTGACTAGAGAATATGTTCCAACATTTACATTAAGTGTGACATGTGTTATGTGTCTGACACATGGAGTGAAAGTCATTCATTAATAATGTGACCTCTGTCATGAGCACAGACACATTTTAAATTTATAAATGGTCGCCTTTTGAGAATTGTCTGTTATGTTTATTAAAATACACATATAAAACTAGAATCAAATGGAACATTTTAAATAGTCAATTTTATCAGCTTTAATAATTAATTAGCTTTTCTTTTGACACTGAGAATGAAGGTAATTACAATACATTTTCTCCATACTGTAAGACTTCTTCTGTTTTTGGAAAATGAAGGGGATACTTACTTTTTTCACAGATTTAGGCATTTCTACTTTTGTTCTCTGAGGGCTTTGTGTAAAACAAAAGCACTAATGGAGGTTTTTATTATAAAGTTATAATTACATAATATCTTTAATGCCTTTTGGTGTGCCAAATTGAATTGTCAATCAGTGAAAATGATCAAGTTGCTCTTTTGATTTCTGTGGCTAATGCTAGTCATTTCTGCTGTTGAGCTGTGTGGTCATATCATTTCATCACTTATATTTTTAGTGATTCAGTATTTGATGTAGTTGATATTATCAAATGAGTTAGAATACTGAAATGTGAAAAGATTTAAATGCAAAGTGTTGTTTCTGTCTAAATCCCATGTTTGCCTAGCTTCTGTGTCTTTTTAGGTGGAAACATATTTTTCTCCATTTATAGAAATACTGCCAAATACAAACATATATTTCAGATTTTCTACTGTTTACCCCACTTTTAAAAGCCTAATTCTAAAGACATTAGATATTTGATAATAAATCTTGTATTACTTAGACCAGACTCAAGTAGTTTCCTACTTTGGCATGTATTCATGCAGTTGTATTTCTTCCCTAGTCGGCCACTCCCAGTTAGTTCAGCTTGGATATATTGTTTGCTTCATCTTGAGAATAGTGAGTTCCTGGAGAAGGCAGACCCGCCCTTACTGGATCTGTTTCTGTTGACCCATCCTATGCAAACTTACTCACTCATGCAAACACTGGGCGCTTCATAAAATATTGCCAGCTGTATTATTTATTTGTGTTTCTCAAAAGAGTTTTAGTAAAATTTGCATCTGACCTGGCTCATTTAGCTTTGTATGTTGTCAAGAGTTCAAATGCTGTGGATATGAAAGATTACATTATGTACCAAATAAAAAGGTTTTGTGACAGGCAGTGTTCTTAGGATAACTGTGTCTTAGGTATTTAAATCTAATTTGCATATGGAATCTAGACCCATGATTGTTAACCCAACTCCATTTACAGTTGATGAAAATTTGCATAAAATTAGTCTTCTTGATAGCTTTAAGGTGTAGTGAGCAAAGCGTTAACTCCTTTTGTAACATGTGTAGCTGTGATTGACTGCCACATCAAAGGCTAATCTAAGCACGTTTGGTTTACTGAGCACCTTTTCCAGAAATTAGCTGTGGTATCCTGTCAGGATATCAGAAAGATACCTGACAGTTTACCTTTCCTTACTGGAAAAGGGGATGGCAGGTTCACATTCTAGCAGTAGTGATATCCCATTTTCAGTATATCCTATCATGGTAGTTGGATCATTTGAGAAGGCCACCACAGCTTGAGATTTGCTTTTATAATTATGAAAGAACATGTACTGATTTTAATGCATTTAATGTTGGCTCTTGCTTTATTGGAGGCTTTATGTTTGGCATGATGAATGACTTCCCTTCTCAGCTTGGTCCTTTTTATAGTGGTTTGCATTTGGATATATGATTTTTTTTTTAACTAAAAATCATGTGAGTATATTTGTATGTCTCCTGGGGCAGCCAGCTGATACAAATCTACCTTTTCAGATGGAATTTTTGGTTATTGACCAAGGGTGATTACTTCATAGAACAACGATGACCTGGATTTGCAAAGGCAGAGAGAGCTCACATCTTGTATTTTACCTTTTCCCATCTGTCATTAAACCTACTGTAAATGTTAGTAAGTATTCCAGGCCACAGAAGAGGCCTCTGTATTTGAACAGTTTGATTCTGCCAGTGTCATTGAAGTCACTAGTGTTTGTGGGACCATAGGGGGATACTATTTCTGCAGTGGTGACTCTTAGTATTGAAAAATCTATTTCCTTTGTGGGTGTATGTGTATGGTCTCTATCTGTGTCTTTTGAAATGAAGTTTTAAATACCCAAGATTTTATATTTTCTTTAATTTATAATGTTTTAATTATTTCAAGTAAATCTGATGATGGTCAGAAATGGAGTGGAGAGGTGTATATCTATAGCTAAAACAGATATCAATAATATATGAAATAAATTATTCTTTAATAATATTTATTCTTTTTATAATTACATATTTTCTTTATTCTGGAGAGCTTTATATATGTGTACATAAAAGAATGACTTATCCACTCAGCCATTTCTTTCTTTCATATTTCCTGCATCATGTCCTCCTTCCAACTTACAGCAATCATTTTTTATTCTGAAACAGTATTCAGTTTTTATTTCTTGCTAGCAAACACCATTAATATATTTAAGCTTGTATTAGATTTATAAAAGTCATTTTCTGTATGCTGTTAGATTAGGATGTGCATTACATAACATGAATCACACTTGTGTAAAATCTATCATGTTTTCATTCCCAAGTTTTGTGTACTGAATGACAAACACTCTGTTTTTAGCTAGATTGATCCAGATCCCTAAGGGGACTGGCAGTTTCTGTTATAGGGCATTGCTAAGTCTTCAGCTCTCTTCCTGTATTACTTTTTCTGCTGCCTGTGCTTAGGTCAGATTACTGAGAAAATCAGTGTTATTGATGAATGCCAGGCACATGATTGTAAAAGTCTCAGTACCTCTGAGAAGGAGCAGAGATACGTAATTAAATGCAAATGGTGTCAGCTTGTTTAATTTTGAGTTAATGTAGGTTAATCCAATGCTATTGATCAGTTGGGAGTAGCACTATGTGGGGTCCATCTAGTAAAGATTGTAATGATTCTTGTTTTTTTTCTTGTAGGTAAATTAGTTTGAGTTTGAGGGGAACATTTTTTATTTCAAAACTAGTACTTAAGTGCTGGGCATGGCGCTGTATTCTTTTAATCACAGCACTTGAGAAGTAGAGGCAGGTGGCTGTCCATGAGTTTGAGGGCAGACTAGTTTACATAGGGAATTCCAGGCCAGCAAGGGCTACATAGTGAGACCCTGTTTTAAAAAATTGTGCTTAAAAATTTAATTTTGATTTCCATTTGCTTATTATTTATTTATTCTGTGTATGTGTGTGTGTGTACATGTGTGGATACTTGTGCATGTGCTCATGCACATGAAAGTCAGAGAACAGCTTGTGGGAGTCCATTCTCTCCTTCTACTGTGTAGATCTTTGGTACTGAACTCAGGTTGTCAGGCTTCACCACAAGAACCTTAGCCCACTGGGCAGCTTGCCAACCTATCCTTCAATTTTGAGGTTTTACTCATTTTTATGTTGTGGGTGTTTTACCTTCACGTTTGTCTGTGCACCACATATGTGCAGTGCCCAGAGAGGCTTTGGATCCTCTGAAACGAGAGGTTTTAGCCACCATGTGGGCACTGGGAATTGAACCCAGGTCCTCTGGAAGAGGAGCCATCTCACCAGCGTTAAGTTTTTAACAAAAGCCTCATGAACAAGATGGTAAGTGGTGATTTCAAGAAAGACCTTCTACCAACTGATTGATATTGACGGTTGGTGGAGGGTCCCCATCCCACAGATCTGCTCTGGAAGTGGCTAGTGTTTGATTTAGATAAGGTTGATACAAGCAAAAATCTGGAAGGACCACATATAGGTGTACCAATAGCATGAAACTTAGAAGTCTAAGATGTGGTTATTGCATTGTAGATTGTAATGGGGGAAAGAAGTCTTGAGAGCATTTAACTCAAACTTGTTTTACAGCTCAGCAAATGGAGGCTCACAGATATAGGAGGCTCGTGGCAAGCCAGTGAATGAGTTACTGGCAGCCTGAAAGCCAGGTCCTACTTATTTAACCCAGTGCCTCTCATGGTACTATTCTTTTCCATGTTTATTACTTATACATGATTGTTATTGGGTTGCCAGATGGTTAAACATGATTGAAAAAGAAGTAGGAATACCTAATGGAAAAGTTGATTTCATAATTCTGCTGAAGACTAGGGCTGCTGACAGGCATTAATGATAGTAACTAATATAACATTGAGGACTTGCCATATAAGAAACGCTGTGCGGGGCTTTACATGTACCTACATGTAATCTTTCAAAGAGATCTGTGAGCTAGATAGCATTATGATACTATTTTATAGATATAAATGTGAGTCTTAAAGGGGGGTGAAGTACTTTGCTAAAGATTCTTCCCTGCCTAGTGTGGGAACCCTGCCATGGTCTCCTACTGCCCCCTTGGATCCATCAGCACAGAAGGGGGCACTCTGCACAAATCCAAAACCCTCTTTCAGCTACTGAGTGACTTCTAGATTTTAGCTAAAAAAAAAAAAAGTTTATTGTTTTTAAAATTTTGTTTTCCATTATCATCTGAAAGTCAGTTAATACAATCTCATTCCTTTCTAAGACTCCTTATTGGGGGCATGCTTATGTGTGTGTAGTATGAGTATCTGTGTGCTTACATGGGTGTACAAGTAGGCATCTACATGTGTATGTACTTGGGAGGCCAGAAGTTGATGTGCCATGTCTCCCTCGATTGACTTCTACTTTGTTTCCCATGGCAGGGTCTCTGACTTGACCTGAATTCACTAATTCAGCCACTCTAGCCAGCCATCTTGCTCTGTTGATCCCATCCCTGCCTTGCTAGCACTGGGATTGCAGCCACTCCTGCCTGACTTTAATGTGTGTGCTGATAGGTTTTAGCACTTGGGAAACCGGTGCAGGAGGATCATGAGTTTGAGGCTAGTCTTGGCTACATAGCAAGACATTTTGTCAAACAGCACAATGGACACAGACACACAGACACACACACACACACACACACACACACACACACACACACACGAAACAAAAACCTCGAAAACCAATTAAACAAACAAATCCTGATTATGTCTCAAAGGTCTGAAAGCCAGTGAACAAGTTACCGAATTTATACTGTATCTAGAAGACTGACGATAGGAATAAGTCACCGAAATTTGTGATTGTATTTTGGGAGCTGATAGCAAGTAAGTAGGTCACCCCAGTTTCTGATTGTATCTTGAGGACTGATGGCAGGGAATAGGTCACCTCAAATTTTGATTGTGTCTCAAGACTGATATCAGGGAAAGAGGATTAATGGCAGGGAACAGGTCACCCTGAGTTTTGCTTGGAAGACTGGAGTGCTTGTCCATACTTATTTCCCACATTTCCTCCTTTTGCATAATTTTTTAGAGGTCACACAGTGGTAGAGTCAGTGAGCTCACCTGTAGCCTTATTTTTTTTGGTGTGTTAGTTGCTTGGACTGTTTTTTGAACTCTGTGGTGCTGTCCTCATCCACCTCTGTCTCTGGTGATTTCTTTTAGCTATACTGTCTGTATGTTGTCTTATCTGAAGAAGAGGGTGGCACCCAGCTTCTAAATGCAAGGGTGAGAACTCACTGCCATGCTTTCCAAAGCAGTTGCGTCTCAGAGAAGAACAGATGTCAGGAGAGACATTCATTTGTTCCCACTGAGTTTGGAAACCTGGAGGACACTGGTCAAAGGTTGTGTTCAACTTCAAAAAGAATTGCCTATCTTCTCTTTTTTCCTGTTATTTGTCTCTGACAACTACCAGTAAGAATCAACAGGATAACTCTTGATCTACTTGAGCCAAGTCACCCTTGTGTACTGTCATAGCTTGGGTGTTTCCTGACCCATGTAGCTGGGAATAATAGCAGCCCGTTATCAGAGGGAAAAGGTCTACAGGGGACCAGACTCGGCCAGCTCTGGAAGTAAGTTCTAAGATTCCCTCGGACGCTTTGGTGCCAGCTCTTGTCATGTTTCTTCCTTTCATACAGCTTATGCATATGGCTTCCTGAGATGCCATGTGACAGTTGACTGAAGAACAGAAGCTTGAGTTGTTTACAGATGGGTCTGGATGATTTTCTGGTACACTTAGACACAGACACCATAGCACTGAAGCTCCTCACAAAACTGACCATGAAGGGCAGTGTGAAAGAAAATACCTCCAGTTGGCAGAACTTGCCCAGTTGGCAGAACTTGGAGCAGTATACGTGGTTACCTATTATTCCTAGAGTGAGAGAAGATTGCACTGATCAAAATCCACAGGGATTAATGGATATTTACTGATGCTTTCTCTGTATGGTCAGAGACTTGGAACAAATATGCTCTGCAGATTGATGACAAGAAAATGGAAAGGAAAGGTGTGAGGAAGGGCCTCTCCACAGTGATCTGTAGATGTCAGTCATCCTCTTTCTCTGGCCATTCTAGGGCTTGCTCAATGGGCCAGTGAAGAAATGGCTCTGCTGGCAATGATGAAAGCTATTCATGCATTCAACAATAAGGACCATTGTTAGTGTTGTAATAAGGCTGACCTGGCTAATGTTCCTGCTGAGTGCTACTCTGCCAACTGTAGAGTCCCATCATTGAGTCCCCGGTGTGACACCATTCTCTGAGGGAAGCAGCCAGCCATCTGTTGGTGGTTAATTATATTGGACCTTTTCCATCACGGGGAAGGAAAGATACATCTTCACTGGAATAATCAACTATTCTGCATATGGCTTTTCCTTTTCTACCTAGCATGCTTCTGTCAGCACCATTATCTGTGGATTCAGAAATCTTTATCCACTCATAGGGCATTTTGCGTTGTACTCCTTCTGACTAACGAGGTTGTTCCATAACGAAGTGCCAGTTGAGTGATAGTGCCATGAAAGGATGTTCTGGCTTCCCAGGACATAGTGTACGCTTTGAATCAGAAACCATTGCATGTATTGTCTCTCCAGTAATCATAATTCATGGCTTTGAGGATCAAGGCATGGAAATTAGAGTTGCTTACTGTTTTACCTCGTGATCCATGTTATGGATTTGTATATGTCCTTTCCTCACTGAAGGCTCTTGTCCTGAAGGCTTGGTCCCTACTCTGTGGCACTGTTTTGGGGGGTTCTGGAAACTAGGAGGTGGAGCCTACCTAAGGAGGTAGATCACTGGGAACATATCTTGAGGGCTTATCCTGTCCACCCTGTTTTCTGCCTCTATATTTTCTGTTTTCTGGCCAGCATGAAGGTCCACGGCTCCCGAAGTACTCTTGCCGTTCTGACTTACTGCCTCATTGCAGGCATAGAGACATGATACCAAGTGACAATGGGCTGAAAACGCTGAGGCTATAGGTACAGAAAACCTTTCCTTTCCTCAGTTTGTCTATGTCTGACATTTTTCCCATTGATGAAAGTCTGAGTAATCAGATCTACTTGGCAGAGCTTCTGCTCTCTGCCATGTAAGCCTGGGCCTCTGCTGTCTGGGAAGTCGGGCGCCTGAAAGGGAGAATGTCTATGGAGAGAATAGTGGTACCGTGGGGTTGGATGACGAGGCTGCTCCTTGGCCGTTCTGGGTTCTTGCCCCAGTGCATCAGCAGCGAATAGTAGCAACAACAAAAGCCAGTCTACGTAGGAGAATGAATGATTCTGATTGATGATCAAGGGAGATTTGAGTTTCTGTTATATAGTGGCACCACGGGGATGACATATAGAAATGGGATTCTCTGGGTACCTCTTTGCATCCTCAATCTTAAAGGTTAACAGACAATTTGATCAGTCGAGAAAGGACCTACTCATATCTTTGGAGAATAAAGTTCTGTCTGCTAGCTGAAGAACCAGAGCCTCAACTGGTGTTGGCTCCCACCCTCTTGAATACCTTATAAGTCTGCACTTAAAATTTGAATGTATTTAACACACAGTTATAACAATATACTAACTTTATTGTCTAAATTCTAACATTTATGTCAATTCTGGGTCACTTATTTACTGATTTTTGTCCTCATTCTGAGATCACATTTCCTTATTTTGGCATGCATGCTAGCTAGATTCAAAACAATGTAATCTTCTTCTTGTAGGTTGCTTGATATTTTTCTACCTTTCATTCATATTCTTGAGTTCTGTTCTGGGTTGTAGTTAAGTTATTTGGAAATGTTTGGTCCTTTTGCATGGATGGGAGTTGTGATCAGTCAGGACTGATGATTCCTTTGTACTGAGGTAAGATCCTTTTGTGTGCTACCTAGTGGCCCGTGATTCACCAAATTTCCTGTTTGGCTGAAAGAGCAGGTGCCCTGTGTGAGCTCTGTGCACCATCACCTCCATTCTCTCTGTGTGTTTGTGTGTATTTTAGTATGCTGTGGAGTCTAGAGGTTGGCATTAGGTGTTCTCCTTAATTATTCTTTATTTACTGTGACAGGGTGTCTCACCAAACCGTGAACTTGCCAATTCAGCTAGTATCATTTAGTAAGCTTACTCTCAGGAACCTGTCTCTGCTTCCTATGCTTTGGGATTACAGGGGGTCATGGTAGCTCAGCTTTTACATGGGTCTGGGGACCTGAACTCTGGACTCTAAGCTTGTACCACAAACCTTTTAATCCATGAACATTTTGTTTTCGCTGCAACTCAGTCTGGGAAAAAAGTCAAGACTTGGGCATCATGGAGCTCATCAGTGTCTTCCATTTCTCAGGGGGTCACTGTCCTTCACTGTGACAACTTCTGAGTCTTGAAAACCACCGTTTTATATTTTGCCTTTTTAAAAATGCTGTTGTTTTAGCCGGGCGGTGGTGGTGCATGCCTTTAATCCCAGCACTCGGGAGGCAGAGCCAGGAGGATCTCTGTGAGTTCGAGGCCAGCCTGGGCTACCAAGTGAGTCCCAGGAAAGGCACAAAGCTTCACAGAGAAACCCTGTCTCGAAAAACCAAAAAAAAAAAAAAAAAAAAAAAAAAAAATGCTGTTGTTTTAATACAGCATCTGAGATCATATATTTATGTAACTCTTAATAGGCTAAGATCAAACAGAGAAAAGATATTTACTTATAAAGTTGAAACCTTTCTGTATAGTGGGAACCTGTTTTCCATCATTTCGAACCATTTCTTAATTATACTTTAATGGAAGATTTGTCTCTCTAGATTTCCCCCTTATAAATAGTAGAACACAAGGAAGAGAAAAAACAGGTGAGATTGACCCATGTGCCTCTGCAGGTTTGTGGAACCAAAGAAGCTGAGTGTGTAGAATTTCAAGGTCAGGGGGAAGTCTGGGACTAGACTCTTTCTAAGCTCCAGAGGGTCATTGTAAATAAACACAGGCTGAGAGAAGTACAGAATCCAGAGTTGCTTTTGAAGCCCAGCGTTCCTCAGGTCTTGTCTTAAGGATGTATTTCTGTGTTTGTTACTTATTGATTGAAGATCTTCGGAGTGCTTGTTGGAAAATTTATCAGGCTGACCGTGTTGGTTCTCAGATGCTGCCAAGAGGCCGGTTGTGAAATGGTAAAGAAAACTAACCTGTGAGATGCTTCGTAAAATCTATTTCAAAATAGTGAAAATTTTCAAACTCTGTGCTTGCCAATGAGGTTTTGATGGCTGTCCTGGTTGCTTGTGAGTCTTAAGAATTTGAGGCTTGTTTATTGGGCTGTCTTTTGCCTGACCAGATGCCATGAGTTTTACATGTGTTACCTCATCTTGGCCTCCTGACAAGTCGTGAGAGGTGTATGGTGGTGATCTCATTTTAAAAATGGAGACTCAGACTGTTCATTGACTTTGGGTAGTGGGCCGGGATTGGCGCTGGGTCTTTGACTCCTGGGCAAGTGTTCACTGTGCCCCTCACACACATGATTGTCTTTCCTAGAAGTCATAGATAAAGGTTCTTGTCCTTGACTGAAACAGCAGCAGATGAAATGGAAGCTGTTCCTAAGTCCCTGGGTCCTAACAGGCTGGAGGGAAGTACAGGCTCTGTGGGTTGTTTAGACCAGGTTTCCATTTCCTGGTATTCTGAAGGGATTCTCTTGAAATGCCTTACTTGTTTTGTTGAAATGGCCACACATTCTTCTGTTTCATTCTTTTAAATGCGTATTTTATCAGTGTATTATGCTGTCTTGCTAAATGATCTGTAGACTACAATAGATTTTATGTCATAGTGTGGCACTGGGATTTACATTGTTAATATCAGAGAACACCATCAGTTATAAAGTACAGTAGAGCCCTATGGAAGTGGGATTCTTAGGACAAAGCTGACTGCAGATATGCTGTCTATTTTCTTTGGCCCAGCTTTATTAGAATAAGGTTAAGTTGGATACATCCAATGCTTGCTTGAATTATTTTTTCAGCTTGTTGTATTATTGAAAGTGTTAGGCAATCATTTACTGAGATAGGTTTTGCTTTGAGAGAGTTTTATCATGGAATCAACCCTCGACTCTGATTTCTGCTGGAGCCATCCTCCTTGTTAATTATAGACATATACTACCATGCCCTAGCTTCTGAGACAGCAGTTAATAGATAGAGGAATAAGTCAGGGTACTTTAAATCTGAGTATATTTTGTTGTTCCTCAAATAAATTAATGTGTGCATAATAGTTGCTAAAATACCATCATTTGGATAGGTAGAAGTTTACTGAAGAAAGAAATTGAGTGTCTTACAAGCTATATCATTACTTTAAGCAATGTGTGAGGCTTGTAGCCAAGGTGGAGACAGTTCATGAACTAATGGGGCCCTTCTAGATTGTAAGTGTGAAGTTAGTATGGATGCTTGTACCTTTAGGAAGCTGGGAGGAGCTGAGTCTCTGTCTCTGCCTTTCAGTCTTCATGGGTTTGTCCTGGTTCCATGTTATTTTCAGCTCATATAACCGCAAGATGTTGTGTCCCCTATAAAAAAAACCAGACACACAAATAAAATCCAGTGTGTTGTATACTTGACAAGAGCACTGTTTTGTTGCTGACATATGGTTTGTCATTAGTTTTATTCAGTACCATACCTTCCTCAGTTAATGGCACCATCTGTTAAAACTATGGCTGATACCAGTAGAGAGGAAGCCAGTTATCTTTTTGTTTGTGAGCATGGGGTAGAAGAGACTATGTCTGAGGTTGCCTGCAGTCAAGTACAGTCTTTACAACTGGTTTAGTCAAACAGTTGGAGCTGGGGCTGCCTTGGGAAACCAGATCAGGAAAGAACAAGAGAATGCTTGTCTAGTCTTCATCTACTCTCAGCAAGGGCAGCACATTGTAAAAACAAATATCATAATTAAGTTACTTAAAAGGTTTACATGATAGGCATTGTATCTAGTGCTATCAAACTATTGGTGTTCTGATCACAGCTGTTGTATTGAGAACCAGTGAGGGACTTTCTGCATTGAGGCCAAGCTTCTTTTGTTTTGTGTATGTGTGTAAACTGGGGACAATATTATGGAAATAAATACTAAGATTATCAGGCATTATTTGCAGGAAAATGGGTGGGACTTGGGGAATCATCATATTAAATTAAACGATCCGGACTCAGACAAATGTATGCTCGTTTTCTCTCAGGTGTAGAACTGAGATTAAAACAGACATGGAGTGGAAGTACTGTGTTAGGAAGAGGGAGGGGCTAGCAGAGTTCAGGGGCGGATCAGAGGTTCAAGGGGGTAAAGTGTTTGCATGAAAGTGTCACAATGGGGCTTGGAGAGATGCCTCAGCCGTTGAGAGAACTGGTTGCTTTGCCAGAGGGCCTGGTTTGATTCCCAGTTCCCACATAGCAGCTCATAACTGTTTATAATTCTAGTTCCAGAGGATCCATGTCCTCTTCTGGCCTCCTTGGGCACCAGGCATGCACATGGTGCACAGACTTACATGCAGGCAAACACTGAACACACAGATAGTAATAATAATAATAAAATTAAAAAGAAAATATAATAATGAAATCCATTAATTTATAAAATTAGTATATCCTTAAAAAGGTAGCACTTGGTCACAGAGAATGTTTCTATTTTGGCTTACGATATAATGAACATAGCTGGGTACGGTGGCACATGCCTATAATTCCAGTACTTGGGGTCTGGAGCAGGATGGTTGGTAGGAGTTTGAGTCTAGCCTATGCTGCGTAATGAGTTCTAGGCTAGGCAGGGCCACAGAGTGAGATTGTATTTCAAAACGAAAATGCTTTTTAGAAAACAAGACTAATAATTGACTTTACCTCTAACTCTGTCCCTTCCTCTGAGTTGGGGAAATAAAGTTTTGTGCTTTATTGTGTGAGTTTGTAGTAGATTGCTAGCCTTGTGAGTGACATCTTCCTTTCTTCCTTCCTTCCTTCCTTCCTTCCTTCCTTCCTTCCTTCCTTCCTTCCTTCCTTCCCTTTCCTTTTCCTTCTTTCCCTTTCCTTTTCCTTCCTTCCCTTTCCTTTTCCTTCCTTCCCTTTCCTTTTCCTTCCTTCCTTCCTTCCTTCCTTCCTTCCTTCCTTCCTTCCTTCCTTCCTTCCTTCCTTCTAGGAAAATGGGTGGAACTTGGGGAATTATCATATTAAATTAAACAATACCAGACCTCTGTTGGGTGTGGTAGAGGCAAATCGGGTGTCATTATCTTCTGCTGTACCCGTCTAGCCTCTTGGGACACTTTAAAAAAAATATTGGTGAGTTTGAAATTATATGTGGATCTGTTTTTATTCAGCTTCTTTCTCTCCCTCCATTCAAGCCCAAACTTATGATAGGAACAACACCCCTCTTAGACCAGACTTTTCCTTTTCTCTCTTTCCCCCTCTTAGACCCCTCTTTCTTTTTTGCAGAACTCTTAGCTTGATCATGAATCAAAAGTTACCATCTAGCTGGATGGTGCATACCTTTAATCCTAGCACTTGGGAGGCAGAGGTAGGTGGATCTCCGAGTTCAAGGACAGCTTGGTTTACAAAGCTAATTCCAGGACAGCCAAGGCTACACAAAGAAATGCTGTCTTGAAAAACCAAAACAAACAAACAAATAAAAAAACAGAAAACAAAAACCAAAATCAACCAACAGACAAACAAAATTAACATCTAAAATGTAGGAGAGCAGGCAAAAATCTCAACTTTGTTTACTCTAAAATCTAGTCTTTGAACAATTCTTTCAGAAAAGATCTATGGTAGTAAATTCTGTTCTCTTGAATACCTGGAAATGTTTCATACCTGCTGGGTTAGGTCTAAAGTTTTAGATTAATTTTCTGTCAGAACTCTGAGGCTTTCATTCTTTTGTGACCCCCCCCCCCCCAAGACAGGGTTTCTCTGTGTAGCCCTGGCTGTCCCAAACTTGCTCTGTAGACCAGGCTGGCCTCGAATTCACAGACATCAGCCTGCTTCTGCCTCCAGAGTGCTGGGATTAAAGGTATGTGCCAGCGCTGCCCAGCTATGAACTCTTTCTTACATTTAAGAGGTTGGGGCTGGAAAGAAGACTCAGCAATCAAGAGTGCTTACTGCTCTTGCAGAGTTCAGATGCCAGTACCCATGTTGCAGAGCTTACAACAACCTGTCACTCCTCTAAGGGATCCGATGTCTTCTTCCGGTGGACACCTCCCCCAGGGACAGGGAGTAGATTAGAGGGAGAGGAAGAGGTTAACCAAAGTTTGATGCGTGACTTTCTCCCCCTCTTATGTAAATATATTTTCTTCTCTTCTAAAAACGTCTTTAGGCTCCTGTCTAGCTTTTGTTGTGTGAAATAATCGGAGGGTAGTTCCAATGTTGACAGTATTTTCAGCTACTGTACTTGCTTAGGTTTGGAAGTTTTTCTTAGTGTGCTCCATTTTCCTATCTTTTAAAAATATGTGCATGTGTAGGTGTGCATGCAGATGCACGTGCCAGGGTCCAAGATTCAGGCCAGGTGTGTTCTTTGATTGTTTTCTACATACATACTGAGGCAGGGTCTCTAACTTAGGCCCAGAGCTTATTGATAAGGCTGACCTCACCAGTCAGCTTGCTCTGCGGATCCCTTGTCTTGCATTCTGAGTCCTGACGAATGCTTGAACCATTGGTCCAGCCCTCATTTCATTGTTTTATTTATAAATTTCCGATTTCTATTGGCTTGGCAGTCTGGTCATCTCTACGTTTACCCTTTCTTCCCATTTTCTATTTTGCTTTCGGGAATTCCCTTGATTATGGCACGCCAAAGTCTAACTGGTATCAGTTAACTTTTCTGTGTGCTTAGTACTCCATATACACATTAGTTATACCTCAAAAAAATCTGTGTTGCAGGTTTTTAACGAAGATTGTCCACATATTTCTAGTATTCACAGTATTATTTATTTTGAAAGTCTGCCCCCGCCCCCGTGTGTGTGTGTGTGTGTGTGTGTGTGTGTGTGTGTGTGTGTGTATGCAAAAGTGCCTGTGGAGGCCCTGGAGCTGGAGTTATAGGTGGTTGTGATCTGCCAGATGTGGGTGCTGGAAATGGAACTCAGACCCTTTACAACAGCAGTACCTGTTCTTAATCACTGAATCTCTCTAGCCCTGAAGTGTTATTTGTATGCCAGGATGACTGTTTGTTGCTATTGGTGTTGTGACTTCTGGGTTTGTTGTTATGCTTCTGAAAGACTTCCATATTTCCTCTGCTATTGGTGTCCTTCTCTTACCTGTATTTTGCTTTCCTAGCCTGCTTTCTTGCTAGAGAAAGCACTGTTTTAGTTCCCACTTGCCTACTCCACAGTGATTTTCCTTTACTCAGAACTGTCAATCATCTTGCTTTAATTCAGAGAAAAAAAACATAAGTAAAGCATGTGTTATTTCTTGCTCTTCTGCACCTGTGTACTAGCATGCCGGACAGCTGCTTGTGAGTGCTCCCTTAGTGGTCCCTGGGAGAGCAAGGCAGACAGCAAAGATTATCTTAAAGTGAGAAATGTATTTCAGGAGGCTGACTGTGTTACTGGAGTCTCTTGGATGCAGAAGGTGTTCCTTATAACCCAGGACCAACAAATTTGTTACATATTTCAGATTAAAAATAATAATATATACAACCAAGACTCTGATGTTTTAAATTCTATACTTTTTACATCAAACTAAGACTGGCAGTAGAATTTTCTGAATGCATATTTAGTTTACAGGGTATAATTTCAAAAGAATCAGAAGGAATGGTTGGCAAGAGAATGGATGGAATGGAGATTGTCGTGGTAGAGTCCTTGCTTGCCTAGCAGGCTTCAATACCCAGAAGGCTCAGTGATTAGATTGTGCTAAGCCTGCTTGTTCTGTTTTTTAAAGTAACCGTGTGTCTCATCGTATCAGTGGAGCAGTGTTCACCAGTCCTTTCATTCTAGACCTCATGTTTCTTGTCTGTTGCTATAACCTGTGATGCTGCCGCAATTCTCATGTCTTTGTTTGTAGGTGTCACATGTTTGTGTCATGTTGCATATGTATAACTAGATCTTTGGAGTACATACCTGGACGTGTAATAACTGGGTTAAATGTATGTAAATCTATAATTTTACTAGATGTGTTGCTTTCTGTAGAGAGCGTATTAATTTATACTCCTATCAGCAATGTATGAGCTTGTTAGTTTCCCCAGAGCCTGGCCAGCATACCACATTATGAGCCTTTTGATCTTTACTAATCTGATGAATGAAAAATCGTATCTTAGTGTCTTTTAATTTGCATTTCTCATAAGAAGCATTTTACTTCCTTTTCTGTGACCTATTCATAGCCTTTTATTATTTTTTATTGGATGGTGGTTACTAATTTGTAGATACTCTGCCAGGGACATTAGCTCTCCATGAGACACTTGTCACTCTTCATTGTATTTACTCTATTTATGGTTGATTTTGCTATGAAGAAAGTCACTTTTTTACATAGTTGGTTTTTTAAATCAGTTTTCTTTTTTACCGTAGGTGACGGTGGTCATCCTAGTTTTGTTCCTGATATTATTCTAATGCTTTCATTTTCTTACATTTAAATCAGTTATGTGGAACTTACTCTGATTTGCAGGTGATGGATGGACCTGCTGTTATTTCCCCAGATGACTAATCATCTTTCCTGATACCATTTATTGGGTAATCTGTCTTTTCTCCTCTAATGTGAAATGCCATAATTATCATACACAGAATTCCTAAGTGTATTTGTATTCTTTCATCTTTCAGAGCTGCTGGTTTATTATGGAAATGTTTAGTCTCTCATAAGAGGAGGAACTAGTTCAGAAGCACCCCACCCTCATCTCAGGAGATTCAGTAATTAAGACCGTCTTTCTTTTTCCTTTCCCTGTTATTTTGATCTTCCTTCAGGATGGTGCTGAACTCCATCTTTCTGGTTCCTCTGGAAGGCTGGGATTACAGACCTGTTTTACCACACCTGGCTCTTTGTCATTCATATTTTTGTTGAAGAATTTGTGTGTATGTGTATGATGTATGTGCATGTGTGTGAGTATGGGCTCATGTATGCTATGGCATGTTTGGTGTCAGTCCTCGTCTCCTTCTTGTTGGTCTTGTTTGTATAGGCCAGGCCGGCTAGCCAATGCGTACACAGAGATGCTCCTGTCTCCACCTCCTGCTTTGCCATAGGTTCCCTGGGACTACAGGTGTGCACTACTCCATCTGGCTGTATGGGTTTCTGGGGATTCCAACTTGGCCTCAAGTACTTTATCTGTTGAGCTATCTCTCTAGCCTTTTGTTCAAAGTTTGTGGATATTGTGCCATTAGTCACTCTCATTCTTAGGGATGTTTTAAAAAATATGGACATTTTAAATGATAACTTAAATATTGGGCTTATTGATCCAGATGAAAGAGAAAAGCCCATTGGAACTAATATTTGGAATGCTGGGCTTATTGATCCAGATGAAAGAGAAAAGCCCATTGGAACTAATATTTGGAATGCTGGGCTTATTGATCCAGATGAAAGAGAAAAGCCCGTTGGAACTAATATTTGGAATGCCTTCCTCTAGAAGGCAGCTGTTTCAGAAGAGGATACTGTACTAGCCATTTAGCTGTCTAGTGCTGTGTGGCAGGAAGCTTTCCTCTGAATTCATTTAGGGGAGACCTCTTTGTAGGCTTGTATTGAACTTGTTAGTGTCCAGGTGTGAAGGCAATTCTTACCATGGCCATGTAGGGAGAAGTCATGTGTAGCTGCATGAATGGTAAAATTGTGAGTGATGCCTAAGTATAAGGGAAAATAGTATAGAAACTTGTTTAGATGTAACTTAATCTACCTTTGAGTGTAGAGAAGGCTAAGTTGAAATCAATAATATTTTGATCAAATTTCTGATTGCTTTCTTAGGAATTGGGCTATCAGGGAATGTGATCTAAATACAGTACTGAAGTTATTAGGGCCTTATTTCAGTTTTTATGAATTTCCTAAGAAGAAATATATTGCTACAGGTACTTCATATAACTATAAGTTGCAATTGAAATTGTGTTGGTAACTTAGGGTCCATGGCTAATACGTTTCTGTTCTATGAGCTCCTTTCCTAGTGTTTGGTGCTGCTAGTACGTAGTGTTAATGCAGAGATCCTCCGATTTGTATTGCAGAGGCAGCTTTAGAGTGGATTGCACAATTTCTTTAATTATGAAACTCTTTTGAGGATACAAGATTTCAGTTAAATAGTCAGAACAAATGTTTGAGCTCTGTTATACATGGTGACAGTAGTTAACTTACTGTAATCGACATCATCATCATCTGACACAGGGTTTAATAATATAGCCTTGGATAACCTTGAATTTGTTTAGACAAGATCTCGCAGAGATCTGCTTGCCTCTGCTTCCTGAGTGCTGCATAATGTTCTTTTAAAAAATATTTTAATTCTTTGAGAATTTGCAAATATATTTTGATTATATTCATCTACCCAACTCCTTCTAGATCCACCCTCTCTACCTCTCACTTCATACCTACCTAACTTTGAGTTTTCTTCCTTTTTTTGAGCCCAAAGTTCCTATTGCCTAACTATGTAGCCTTCCTTGGAGTGTGGTCCACCTACCAGGGGTTACACCATGAAGAAAACTCCTCCTTTCCCAGTAGCTGTCCATTGCCAATGGCTCCTCAGCTAGTAGTGGGATTTTGTGCCAACCCCCTTGTTCCTCCTTCAGTTTGGTGTGGCTTGAGCTGGTGTAGGTTTGTGCATGCTGTCACAATTGCTGTGGGTTCATATGTGCGACTGCCCGGTTGTGTCCATGAAGTCATCTATCCTCTACCTCTGACTCTTCCAATCTTCTTGTCTCTTCTTCCAAGAAGATCACTGGGCCTTGGGGTGGAGGAGTATGATATGTATACCCCATTTCAGGCTGATCCCTCTATAGGGCCTTATTTTCATTGTATTGACTAGTTGAGATTCTGTGTTGACTGCCATCTACTTCAAGAAGAGGTATCTCTGATGAAGGTTGAGATAGTTGCTGATCTATGAGTATAGCAACATACTATGTTCTTAAAGCCAAGAGAAGGGATGTAAAAAGAATGAATGTACAAGTGTTCTCACTCCAAAAATGATAGCTTATAACCATGCATGGTAAAATATATGCCAGTTAGCTATATTAAAGCAATCCACAACACACACCCCCAACACTGCTTCCAAATGTATGTGATGAATCATTCTAAAAATGTAATAGAATGCAAAGACCATCTTGCTGAGTAGCCCTGCTTTTAGATGTGTTCCTCCAATGATTTGGAATAATGTGAAATAAATGCAGATTTGGGTTATTGTTTTTAAAACTTGTTTATCAAATCAGACTAATATGTTTTCCTTCTTTAACAAACCTGTAATCCTTTGATTTTTTTTTTCTCCCCCTGTCTGGGAGTTTTTGTGTCTTATTATAATCTATTTGAGTCTGCTGAGGTGCATAAGTTCTCAAATGGTTGCATTTGTGAGAGTTCCTCATTCCCAAAGATGTGAAAAGAGACTTATTTCTAGAGAACATTGTTGTTTTATTTTTTTCATTATTACATTTTGTGTGTGTGTGTGTACACATACTTACGTGTTTGTGCACATATGGTAGGTGCATATATCCTGGCACATGTGTGGAGGTCAGAGGACAACTTGTGGAAATCAGCTGTCTTCTCTGTGACTGTGTAGATCTTGGGGATTGAACTCAGGTCATTAGCTTTGGAGACAAGTGCCTTTACTCACTGAGCCATCTTGCCAATATCTCATTAGTTTTTTTTTTTTTTTTTTTTTTTAACCACCTAATTGTTTGATTAAAGTTTTTTGTATTGTTTTACAGCTTTTAAATATCCCCCTAATCTATTCCTTTCCCATGTTTTGAGGGCTCACACCTAGGCCATTGTTCATGCCAGGCAAGTGTTTACCATTGAGCCATACCGGAGCCCAGTAGGCCTCTTAATTTTTGTCTGCAACAGACTTGTAAAGGTTTTTAGCACTGTCACATTAATTAATGTTATAATTGGAAGCTACTCACATCTCCCTCTTTTGATTAGAATAAACTGTGCAAACCTTCTTTTCTCTTGCAATATAGGCAAATTATTTGTGCAAGTAAACTCTTTTTCCATGTTTAGGACAGAATTCTCAGTTTCCTGCTGGTAGCAACTCACCCTTATTATTAGTTCATATCATAGATAAAAGTAATGTTTAGGGTCTAGATCTTGTTTTCCACATTTATAAAATTATAGCTTGCATTTGAAAAACAATTTCAATCATTTGAAGAGAGAGGATAGCTTTAGATAGCAGTCCAGGCAATGTATGGGTAACAAGAGATTTAAAAGATGTCTTGATTTTATGAATTTTATTTCTTTACTTATTTATTTATATATAATGGGTGTTTTGCTTGCACATATGTATGTGTATCATGTATATGCCTGGTACCCATGGAGGCCAGAAGAGGGTGTTGGATCACCTGGTACTGAAGTTACATATGGTTGTGAGCTTTCATGTAGGTTCTGGGAATTGAACATGAGTCTTCTGCAAGAGCAGCCTGTGCCCTTAACTGCCGGGTTATCCCTCCAGCTCATTGTTTTTATACATTTAACATCTTTTTAGAGCTACTGAATTTAGAATTGCTGAAATGGTATTTTTTCCTTTAGTTCCTTAAAGAATCCTAAAGAAACATCTATACCCTGTAGGCTTTTCTGGCTTGCTGGCTCAGTCCTGGCTGCCGTTTGCCTTCATTGTTCTGGCCATGGGAGATTTGATTTCCCAGCTTCATCATTTGCATTTCCCACCCAAGTCCCTAGTCAGCTCTTTTTTCAGGAGAAACTGTTTCCTTTCATTGGAGAATTGTAACAGAAACCAAGTACTGGGTGCTAGAGGTACTAGATAGTGGATCACGGCAGAGCAAGGACATGTGTATACACGTTTGTATACACATTTCTGTACTAATATGACCTTGGATTAGGTACAGCTTGTACTACCTAAGTACCTTCTGTCAACATGTAAAAGCTTTCTGGCAGCTCTTTTCCAGCCATAGCAGATCCCTTTTCTGCTCTTTCGTCTAGGACCCAGATTTAGGTGGGCTCTGTTCACCCTCCCTTATGTTCATTCCTGATGTTTTTAAAAGTCTTTTTTGGATTGTCTGATTTACATAGGTCTTCTTCTCTGACTCAAATAAGGTGTTCATGGGTAGTTGTTTTTTAACTCATACATTTGAAATTGTATTTTTTTTTTAAATAAATGATGCTTGTATCCTATTGATTGAGGAATTGAGGGTTCTGCCAATTCAGCTTTTCATTGTTATTTTGCTGAATTCCTGTTTGTTTTTGTTTTTTGATGGCCAGTGTAGACAAAGGGGAAGGGGATGGCACTGGATTGGTTATAGAAGTATTTTGTTGTTTGTTTTGTTTATTCTCCTTCCAGATAATTTTTTTAAAAGTTTGTGGAGTTTGAGCCCATTCTCTACCTAAACAACTTGTGACTTTTTTGGTGGTGATTTTATTTTTCTGTTTAGTTTATTGGGTTTTGGGAAAGACAGAATTTACGATTTTATATTCTGCCATTTTAAACTTTGGGACTTGGAAAAAATCCATCCAAAACTCTTTCTGCTCTTACCTGCTGCCTCTCCAGATTTATTATGTCTATTTAAATATAGTCATAGTGTCTGATTGTTATCTGAGCTGTCATCCAGCACAACTCTCTTACTTTATAGATGAAGCAACTGAATTGGCTGTTACTTGCATTAGAAGTGATTTTTATAATTTTTTTTCAAACATAAAAGAAACCACTTAGTTGCCTTTGCCAGCCTTTTTCATTAAGATGTTTTTGTGCCTTACATGTTCACGGTGACTAATTGTATTGTTTTTATATGGGTTTCTAGGGCAAGAAAGAATGTATATTAATTGTGTTTTGTTGGTTGGTAAGGTAATGAAATATAAATCTTTGCAGGGCAAAGCAAGCATTACTTCTCATTAAACAGATTGTTCTGGTCAAATTTGGTTGTTACAGAAAGCCCATTCAGTTTTAATAAAAGTACAAAAATAGTTGCTTCCAGGTATGGTGGCACATACCTTTAATCCAGCACTTGGGAGGCAGATGCAGGAAGGTCTCTATGAGTTTGAGGCCAGCCTGGTCTATATAGTGAGTTTCAGGGCAGCTGGGTCTATCTAGAGGGACCCTGTTGTCAGGTGTTCTGTGTTGCCTGGGTCGGTTGAAGAAAGAGGTTACTTCAAGATGAAATTTTAAGGCCTGTGTGGCAGCAGGAAGGTCCAGCTTCTGATGAACTGAACCTCGAACAGCTGTACAAAGATATATTTATTGATTTTACTCAAAGTTGTTTTTTGGGTAAAATATTTCCTTATATCACGGTTCCTTATCAAATCTATATGTCTCTCCAAAGGAAAGCATCATCATGACTTTAGTCCTTTACTATGTACTGTTGCAGTACCCAATAATCCAAGAGCCTTAGGTGTGCTGGAGGTGTCTTGTGACCAAAATCATGTGAAGGCTGCAACACCCCTTCAGAAAAACAGTTGTACAAATCATGGAGAACAATCATTGTTTCCCACAAAGATTCTTTACTGTTTTCCACAATGATTCTTCAAGGTCAAAATACTTCTAGAAAACAACTGTTCACTCTAATGTTTACCCTGGATACCGTGAAAACTACTCATTCTAATATCTACCCCAGATACAGTGACTCTGCTAAATTCCTACAGTACCATGTCTCAAAAAACAAAGGGAAAAAACCCTACAAAATCAAAAATAGTTTCACATTTTGGAGAAATATACATTCTTATTTGAAAAGCAGAAATATACATCCTTATTTGAAAAATCTTGGCATGAGCAGTATGTATTTAAGCCAAGGCTGTGCATTGATCCATTTGGGCATCAGGATATGGCATCATGACACAGTATTCCAGTTTAGGATTGGCTTATCGAACTTCATTCAGTGTGCAAAAGATCTTTTACCATACACTTTTCTAATTCAGTGGCAGAAGGAAACTGCTGTGTTGTAGTCTTGCCTTGTGAAAATAAAATCCTGTGTTACAGTTTACTGAAGGATATAGTAATTAAAAATATTTGTTCATTGGAAGTGATTGCTTTGTTAAAGTCAATCGAGGTGGGGTGGGTAGTTACTAGTGGAGGAGTCAGTGGTTTCTATACCATTGTATTAGTTACGTACTGGTATTTTGATAAAGTCCATGACCAAAAGCAACTTGTGGAAGAGTTTATTTTGGCTTATGGTGCCAGAGGACTCCATTGTGGCAGGGAGTAGGTGTGGTGGTAGGAGTAGGAAGCTGAAGTGTTATATCCTCATCCCCAAATAGGAAACAGGAAGTAAGGCCAGGCTGTACACTCTCAGAGCCTGCTGATATACTTCCTCTATCAAGGCTGCACTTCCCAAAACTTTTCCAAACAGCACTATCACTGAGTGTTCAAATGCTTGGCCCTCAGGGGACATTTCCTATTCAAACTACCACGGTCGTGGTGCCTGATTGCAATAGCGTCTTGTTTATTATTGATTAATTTTAAGTGTCTTTAAAATAAATAATTTCGTGGTGATTAAGCTGAGCAGTGGTGGCACATGTCTTTAATCTCTCAGTACCTGGGAGGCAGAGACAGGTGGATCTCTGAGTTTGAGGCCAGCTGGACTACAGAGCAAGTTCCAGGACAGCCAGTACTGTTACACAGAGAAACCTTGTCTCAAAAAACCAAAAAGTCAAAAATAAAAAACAAAAAACAAACAAACAAAAAAGTGATAGTTAAGCTTGCGGAGCCGGGAGCCAGACTGCTGTGTTCCACCATTTGGTCAGGTGGAACCTTGGCCAAGCCACTTACATTCAGGCTCTTCATGTGTGAGTGGAACTCCACATAGAAGATTGTCCAAAGTGTGGGGTGGATGTTCACCCAGGAGCACACGAGCATGCTCAGGAAGTAGGTGCTGTTTACACTGTCCTGCTCTTAAGGAGCACTGGTTATTATTCTTCCTGTACTTCCTCTAAAGAAGGGTAAGCCTTTGCTAGGAAGCCATTTTGGACACACACACCTGCTGTGGGATGGTCTGTATGTCAAGTGTGTTGCTGATTGGTCAGTAAATAAATCACTGATTGGCCATTGGCTAGGCAGGAAGTATAGGCGGGACAAGGAAAAGAATTCTGGGAAGTGGAAGGCTGAGTCAGGGGGACACTGCCAGCCGCCATCAGGACAAGGAAGATGTAAGGTACCAGTAAGCCATGAGCCATGTGGCAAAGTAAAGATTAATAGAAATGGGCTAAATATAAGAGTAAGAGCTAGACAATAACAGGCCTGAGCTAATGGCCAAGCAGTTTAAATAATGTAAGAGTCTGTGTGTTTATTTTATAAGTGGGCTCTGGAACTGGCGGGACTTGGTGGCGGGAGCTGGAGAGAAATTCTCCAGCAACAAATGGCGTCCAACGTGGTGGCAAGAGTTTCCACCTAAAAACTGAGAAAAAAGATTCTAAAACGGAGCTTAAAACAGTTCCTAATTGTCTCTCTCAAATGAGCGGCAGCTGCCGGTTTGAGCTACTGGCGGGTTCCTGGCGTGCATGCTCGACCTGCAGTATGGCGGGAATAAGGCCTCTGCAAGTGGCACATTAAGCTGCGTGGTAGATTTAGCCTTTGCAGGTACAAAACAAAAAAAGAGGTTTTTGGGCTACACGCTGCTTGGATAAAAGCATAGACCCACGATAGCTCCCAGAGCTGGCGGTAAACGTAGCCATGTTGGGAAGCTGAGGTGGGCGGAGCCAGCAGCCACAGCTGCTGCAGTTTAAGGCAAAAGATTCACAATAAGACAGATTCAGATGTAATAGTTTACAATATGTGTAAAAGATACGTAGGCTTGAAAGAGACAAAAAAGGTGATATATAGAGTTATAGAAACAAGTACATAGTTTTAAAAAATAAAGTCATTAAGGAGACAGTAAAGGTAGTATAAAAAATAAGCCACGTAAAAATGGATATTACACAGAGAATCTGGATTGTGTTGTCTTTGGGATTCTTAACTGCAGAGAAATATTTTATTGTAAAGGAAGCTGAGTTAAACCAATATGTATATTTTAAAGATATCTTGACTTCAAAATTTGGATATAAGGATATGTTACTTTGGAAAGGAGTCTCTGCTCTTGTTTCCACAGAAAGCCAGAGACTATGGATTTGTTCCAGATTAAGATACATCAGGTTTGACCAGCCAAGACCCCCTGAAAGGTCTCCAATGACACCATGGCCCAGATGATTCAACATCCAGAATGGTTTCAAGTCAACTGGCTCAGACGATACAGCCTCACGGACTACTCCATGATCCTAAAATTTTCTTTCTGTCTCCAGAAGATACAGCGCCCCCCTCCAGCAGGAAGTAGTAAGAGAAGCTACGCCCAAATTCCCAAATATACCAAGCTGGCTTTAGAGATGGAATTGGCTCACTCCCCCTCTAAACCCAGACATATTGCTCAAAAAAAAAAAAAAAATGGTTAAGAGATTCTTGTGTCCCAAATCAGAAGAGCCCTCTGGTGTGGGACAGAGAAAAAACAATATTTTTATTTAAATCAGGTTGATTATAAATACAATCTCTTTCTAAAACAAAAAAGGGGATAGTTTAGATATGATAGGATGAAAGGGTAGATTAATGAACCTACTTTTAAAGAGTAACAACTTGTTTAAAATGTTTTACATCGCTATAGATTTTAGTTTATTGATACAAGTTTAAACTTAATTTTGTTATACTGTATATATATATTTCTATTCTTGTTTGAGGTATTATGTTTATGTAACTCATTTAAAATTGTAATGGATAATTAAAAAATAGATTAATAATTAGTCATCTATGATAATCATATTTGTAGCCATGTTAGTTAAGTCTTCTAGGTATACATAGTTATATTTCAGATAGATAGGTAGTCTTCAAACACTTCAAAGACCTACAGAATATGGCATTTAAAATGTTTTAAAAATTTAGACTTTCTGGACAGTGAGACATGTCTGCTCCTGACAGCACCGATTTACTTCAGAGAGGAGGATGGGCATCGAAGACACTCCATATGGAGTTTATCTTCACCTTGACAAAAATAGCCATTTGGGCAAGAAACTGTTCTTGCCTGGACTGCCTGATCAACTGGACATGCAGGACCCATACAAAGGTGACCACTGAACTTTGCTTGACAAAATGGTCCTTCAGGTTCCTGCTTTGCAGAGAAAACTGCCAGACATTCTACAGGACACAGAGAAAAGTGAATAAGAGACTCTAGGCCTGTGGGCTGAAGACAGATGCCCCAACTTTACAAGAGAACTTTGAATGACTGTCCAGGCTGCCAGCTGTCTCTGTCTACCCTACAAGACTCCTAAAAGTTGCTTATATCCTTCTCCATTTCTCAGGTAGTAGTATATCCTTCTGAGGTCTTTGATGTGGTTAAAGACTAGATACTTACAATTTTCCTTAGTTATAATAAAAGATAAGTTAGATATAAAACCTTAAACTTACAAATATAAGATAGATAGGATCTCTTCTTTAATATTGTAACTGTAATTCTTGCTTGATAATTGTTTTGTTATATGTAATTTTACTATGTTAAAGTTAAAACCTTCCTTTTTAAGAAAAGAAAAGGGGAAGTGCTGTGGGATGGTCTGTATGTCAAGTGTGTTGCTGATTGGTCAGTAAATAAATCACTGATTGGCCATTGGCTAGGCAGGAAGTATAGGCGGGACAAGGAAAAGAATTCTGGGAAGTGGAAGGCTGAGTCAGGGGGACACTGCCAGCCGCCATCAGGACAAGGAAGATGTAAGGTACCAGTAAGCCATGAGCCATGTGGCAAAGTAAAGATTAATAGAAATGGGCTAAATATAAGAGTAAGAGCTAGACAATAACAGGCCTGAGCTAATGGCCAAGCAGTTTAAATAATGTAAGAGTCTGTGTGTTTATTTTATAAGTGGGCTCTGGAACTGGCGGGACTTGGTGGCGGGAGCTGGAGAGAAATTCTCCAGCAACACACACCCGCATTTAAATCTTACAGAACTTGGGGTGAATTCATTACCCAATTCAGTGGGCTGCTTTTTCAAGTTTTAAGTCTCTGGGCCTTGGTAGTTTGTGGTGACAATGAGGGAGAATGGAAATGGGAGGGCTGGCTCTATCATTTGGCTATCAGCTGATAGAAATGTTATGAGCTGAGAGCTCTGGAAACATTACCTCTTTCCAGCCCAGCACGTGTGGAAGTGCACTTGACTTCAGTGTTTTCTTCCTTATTTGCTGCAGATGCTTCTTACTGTCTTTGATTCTGTCCTGGGAGTCCAGACCGAAAGTCCTGCTTTGCTATAACTGGGTCCCTGCTTCTCCCCACCTTAGTACTTTCTTCATAACCCACCTCCCACTGGATCCTCATACACCCCTGTGACAGTGGTTAGCCTGCTCACTGATCAGAGGCCTAGAATTAACAGAAAATGGCCCATTTCCATAAACAAAGGGAGTAGTGAGGGAAAAATGAGAATTGAATTTTGAGAAGCATTTCAAATAACATAGATTGTAGTACTTAAATTTTTTTTGCAATGTTCTGTATTGAATTCTGCATAGCATTAAATTTCCACAGAATGTGTGGAAGCCCGAGTTTCTGTTTATTTAATTATCCCACCAACAGCTGATACTAGAGTGGGCTATGCAATAGCCCCTACAATAATTATTTTGTCCAAACAAAATTCTACCTCTAATGTTTTTATGCTTTTTGGCACAGGTCATGATTATGCTTTATCACAGATACCCCCTCTTTACCTATTTTTCTCAGTACTAACACTGTTTCTCAGAGTGACAGCACATTTGCTTCAAAACACAGTATTTGTCTTTGCTTGCAATAAGATAAAGCTCTGAAACATCGCAGACAGAAGTATTACAGAAAGGGAGTTCCTAGGGAAAATGATTCTGTTCCCCTGAAGAATCACCTTCCTGTGAGAGTGCCATCAGTGAGCCAGGTGTGTTCTTGTAGCTGTAACCCTACAGATGCTGCTCTGTGTCAGCTGCTGGCCTTGACTGCATCGGGAAGCCTTGCGGTATTTATCAGGATTCTGTGATCTACAGAATATGAGAACGATTTATTGATGGAGTCAGGTAAAGTACTATATTGCTATGCATATGTTTTTCTCTTTTCTGTGCTGCTTTATTGAGTAAGGATCTCAGTAGTATGTGTTAGTCTACACTGATTCCCATAGTGCTCACTCGTGAAATGCCTGTTCACTAAGTTCATTGAAAAGTTTGAATATCTTTTGTGACTTATGACACATCTTTGAAAACTTGGAGTTTCAGATGAGTCAAGTTATGTGGGTTGTTTATAAAAAGTCAATATTTTGCTTTAAGGTTCAGTTTAATAAGCATTTGTTCTGTTTGGCTTAAATGTGTCCTGTGTATTTCAACTCTCTTAAGTGATTTGTAATATTTATGTCTGTTTTCCCTATGGGGTTAAGTACAAGTAAGGTATTTATAATCAATGAATTACTTCTGGATAGAGTTCTACACAGATTTTGTTGTAATAAAGATGCCCAAGTACTGTCTTTAAAAGATGTGGACTGTCACATAAACAAGTTTACATTCTCTAAGTCTGTAAGTAGGAGGCATAGACCAGTATAGCACCTCAGTCATTCTTTCTGGCTTAGGCTTACCAACAGTGTTGTAGGCATGGCTTTCACTGATGTGTCAACTACTTCCACTCTCAGAGGTCTGACCTAGGATTGGTTTCTTTTGAGACAGTTTGCTAAAGAGGGTGGTGTGGGCTTAGAGATATCAACGGGTAATTTTTTTCTACTTCTACTTTACAGTTACTTTATTTCTAACGTCGTTTTTATTGTAAAATTGATTTCTTGCCCTCACTGAGTCTTACTCCGATTTTGGCTGATGCCTCTGATGGGTGGAGTCTAGCTTCATTGCCTTCTAAAGGGTGGTAGGTAGTATTAGGACACCGTGTTCTTACTGGTTGCTGTGAGAAAGAAAGTACCTGATTGCTTAAGCAGCTTAAGGGAGGAAGCATTTATCTTGGCTCACAGTTGGAGAGGAAACAGTCCTTCTGTGGTGGCAGGAGGGGGAGGTAGAGTCACCTTCACCCACAGTCAGGAGCAGAGATGGACAAATGCCGGCTCAGCTACTTTCTCCTCCTCAGTTCAGCCACAGACCCCAATCCATGGGATGTTGCTACCCACTTCAAGGTCAATCTTTCCTCCTCAGTTAACTCTTTCTGAAAACACCCTCACAGACACATCTGGAGGTATACTCCCATGCTGATTCTAAATCCAGTCAAGGTGACAAAAAGATTACGCTTCAGAGATCATGTCCTACCTGTCTCTTATGCAAGTAACCTTTCCTGTTAGGAAGCAAAATGGCTGGAAGCAGGAACAGGATCCAGCACTTTGAAGGGCTCTTAACTCATTCTTAGGCGCTCAGTTGTAAAGATGAAAATGGTTTTATTCTTTGTGGCTGGAGAGATGGGTCATCAGTTAAGAGCACTTGTTCTTCTAGAGGATCCAAGTTTGATTCCTAGCACCTACATGAAGCTCATAACCACCTGAAACTCCAACTGCAGGAGATCTGACACCCTCTACTAGCCCTTGTACATGGATGTATGAATGTGACATACACTCATACTGACATATACACATAAATACAAATAAATCTTTACAAAAGAACATGGTTTTATTGTATGTTAAAATTTTTTTTCTTTTCTTTTCTTTTTTTGTTTTGTTTTTTTGAGACAGGGTTTCTCTGTGTAGCCCTGGATGTTCTGGAACTCATCACTCTGTAGACCAGGCTGGCCTCAAACTCAGAGACCTGGCAGCCCCTGCCTTCTGAGTGGTGGGATTAAATGTGTGTGCCACTACCCCCTGCTCAAGAGATTTGAAATTTTTTTTATATGTGTAAGTGTTTTGCCTGCATGTATGCATATGCATTATGTGTATGCCTGGTGCTCACAGAGGCCAGAGTAGGGCATCAGCTCTTCTGTAAATGCCATGTGGATACTGGGAACCAAACCCGAGTTCTCTGTAAGAGCAGCAGCGAGTGCCCTTACCAATGAGTCATCTCTCTAGCCCCTGTGGTTTTAGTCTTTAGATTTATTGACTTCCTTCTGCCTTAGCCATGTACATAGGTACATTCCCAATAGGCCAGATTATATGAAGGACATGTTCTGCCATTGAAAGATAACTTAAGGTTTCTTTGAAAAGAAGGTAAATCAGAACACAAGAGCTTGAAAGCAGAGTTACCATAGAAAAGACTCTAAAACCAATGGAAGATAACCTTGGAAACGTAAGGAATGCTGCAGGAAGCTGAAGGAGAACTGCCCTGTGCCAGACACGACTTAACATTCTTTGTGCCCCCTTCCTCTCTGCCCTCTTGTTTAAGTGTGGAGAGCTGTAGAGTGTTTCTCTACCCAGGCTTGGTGGTCAAGAGGTGACTGGTTTGTTTGTGAGAATGACTGGAGTTGGAATTACTAGTTTTGTTTTGATAAGGACCTGGAGGACTTCCGGAAGTATTCTGTTCTGTGAGTCAGATTTGTTAGTCTTGATTTCCCATTGTTTTTAACCTTATTTTTACTGTTTTGGGCACTATTTAATAGTAAGAAAATCTCAGTTTTGTTTTGTTTTTTTAAACTTTTTCCTTTGTGGTTGAATCTTTGAAAACAAGTGAGTTGCATTATTTGTCAGAACTCGCACCAGAGAACAACACAGACACAGCAAGTTCTTCCTGATGGTTTTCTGTATGCTCAACAAATCTGAGAGGTTTCTCATCAAAGAGGGTGGCAGTCACCTCTGAAGCCAAGACTCCAGCAGAAGTTTTGAGTTTTGTAAGAATTTTATAGTGGGCATTTGCAATTTTTTTTTATAAGTAAGAAGAAAGTAAAGATTGTAAAATGTAAGAAAAAGCTTTGGAGGTAGATGCTAGCCTTTGGTGTCTTAGCTGTCACCTTTGGGTGGACTGGTGCTCAGTAGTTTTCTTGGCCGTTTCTTAGGTGGCAGGATGCCTCTCCACTTTGTGTGTGACCCACAAAGGGTGTGGATCAGCAGCAGCCCTTCATTACACTAGGAGACAAAAGCCTTTCTGGAAGCCGTGCAGCACAGCCGACTTCCCCCAGATTTGTTGGTCAGAACTTTGACAGGGTCAGTCTGGCTGGGAGGAATGCTGTGGAGGCACCAGTTAGCCTTTCCAGCTGCTGCTGCTGGAGATGAAGGACCTTGAATCAGGTGTGGGGTTTGTTGACCAGTGGTACCTGCATAATTCACCTGATGGATGGCTAACCAGAGTCTGATTTCTGTATTTTCTTTTCCTATGAATACACTTTACAGGAAATGCAGTGTTCTCCATTCCAAGGGAGATGGTACACAGTGTTACCCACAACTGCAAACTTTGTATCAGTTCACAGTGCATAGTTTCTCCATCAGATCTGGCTAGAGCTTGTGCTTTCAGAACATCAGCAAAGTAGAGTGTCTAAAACAGTGGTAACTCAGACAAATCCTCCTACTTAGAGACAAGAACTGGAGTCTCACAGGGTCATTAGTCTACAGACATGCCCTGGTGTGCAGGGTGTGAGTCCTGAGACTTCCTGTTGTGGTGTGTGCTCTTTACACAGCTGGGCTGCTGCTCTGTTTATTCTTGGGAGACT